>NW_006263901.1:44550-52929 GCF_000469605.1 Apis dorsata | reverse complement strand
TATATATTAAATGAAATATAACATATAACATCGAAATACATCCCTATTTATCTTTCAATTCTCAGATCTTATAAAAGATCTCGTTCTCTAAAAAAAGAAATAAAAGATTCGAGATTGTCCATGAAACGAATCCCACAGCAATGGATAAACAAAAAGACTAAGAAAGCGATGACACACGATCGAACACGATCAGAATACGTAATTTGAATAGAATATGAATACTCGAAATGTGAGAATATTTTCATTAAAATCAGATTTTTCAAGGTAAAAAGAAATTTCCTCATAAAATAACGAAGGCTTCTGTAACTGGCTATAAATTAATTAAATTTAATCATGTCCAACATTAGTATTCAAAGAATCATTAAATGAATTACAAAGTATACTCCCATTCGCCTTTCAATTCCCAGATCAAAACTGTTCCCTAAAAAGAAATAAAAGATCCAAGATTGTCCATGAAATCGGAACGAATCCCACAATGGTCAAGTAAAAGGACCAAGAAAGCGTAGAGCACAATCAGACTCGAAGCGTGAGGATGGCAGAAGGAACGCAAGGAGGCGGTGACGTCGCGCTCGAGCTGTGCGTTTAATGAAAGAAGCGCGTTAATTAACAGTCGGTCCCGATCGCGATACAGAGACCGGACTATAAAGATAACAGTGTACGCCAGTGCAAGGGGTGCTTCTCCCCCCGAGTAAATGGGGAAGGCGGCTACGCAAGCTTGTTGTTCGAGTACTCGCGACGCCATATCCGACGACAAAGTCCTGCGACACCATCGGGTCTGGGATGTCGGTTGTTGTTGTTATCTCGAGCTGTTTCCTGGTAATTGTCCTCCCTCTTAGCGGGTACGAGCCGCGACGGGTTGTTATCTAGTGAATAATTCAATAAACTGTGGTGCGCGCGCGCGCGCGCGTGCAGAGTTTGTAAAGCGAAAATTTCACGGTTTAAGGGTGAAAAACAATGAAATTCGAGCACCAAAGACGTGGACATTCCCCCTAGGATCGGACTGTGAACCGCTACCTAACCATGTTTCGATGAAACGTTTGTCTTGTCCCCCATTAACCACCTTTTTTCGCTTTGCATCCACGATGACGACGTTTGTTTCTGACTATCGCGTTTTTTCAAGCCGTGCAAAAGAGAGATCGAAACATGTTGAAAACTCGGATTCTTCCGTGGCTGATAGATTCTTATCATTCTAGATAGAAAAAGGAAGATTTTTAATTAAATAAGGGGATTGAGTATGAATGAATTTCTTTTTTTTTTTTTGGAAGATTAGTTTGATTTTTAAAATACATTTTGAGTAAATGTTATTGCAGAATATAGGATTTTAATAAAAGAACGGTTAATTTTGGATTGTGATGATAATGAAAATGAGTATTTATATATTTATTTTATTCTGGAATCATACATCAAATTTTGATAATGAGAAAATAAAACGTAATATAATCTGTGATTATGATTTTTTGTTGATAAACAGAAAAACAATGATATAATGGTTTGTATATAATATGATCAGTAGTATGATCACGAAAACCTTGGTTTCTGTTATAAACAAAAAGACAGAAATTTGATGGTTCGATAAACTAAGAAAAAAAGATCAACAATTTTTTTGTTATATATATAAAACAATTTCCAATATGAATGTTTCCAAAGATAGGTCTTTATGTTTGCATACGCATAATTTTTCTGTTTAGGTAGAAATAAAACAGTAGAAATTATTTAAAATAATCATATTATTTTTTAAAGTTTTGTAAATTTTCTATTAAAATTCTATCTCATTTCATATTTTTTTCATATAATTAAACCATTTATAATCAAATGATTGATAATATAATCATGATAGTTAATTTTTTTAATTTATATGTATATTTTAACATATTTTTAAAAGAAACAAATAAAAATGTTTTCAGAAATATCTACAAAAATACATATGCAATTGAATATGTTGCAATAAGACAAAAATAATTCTTTTTTCACTTACTATAGAAAAATTAAAAAAACTTCTTAAAAAATATTGTTGACATTGTAAAAAAAACATTAATTTTAAATGTTGATATATAAAATATTAATACATTTATAGGCACCTTTGATAGATACAAAGACTAAATCGAATATAAAAATTGGTTACAAAAATGTAAATGGTTACAAAAAAAATTGAGATTTATTTATCAAATTATAAGCAATTTAAGTTAAATATTAGAAGAAATAAGATGTAAATAGAATAAACTCATTTTGTCTTTATTATGCTATCGCACTTTATTTATTTTCATTGTGCTTCATCAATATGAAATTATTTAAATTGTTTATAATTAAATTGCTTAATAAATAATTTTGGCTTTTAGAATTCAAAATTTACAATTTACAATTAATAAAACATATAATTTATTGATTAATTGTTTCATTGATTAAATTATTATATATTTATAAAATACATTGATATTTTCTGTAGACATAAAAAATGTGTTTTTGATATTCATATTGCATATTTATTTTTTATTTAATTTACATAAAACTTTTTTTATATAATTCAAAATTTTTATATAATTTTATATAATTTTAAAAAATTTTTTATATGAATAAAAATAATTTATGAACTGTAAAAATGGAAATTCTCTCTTACATCGATTTACATCTAAAAAATAAATACTTTAACGAATCATTTGAATCTTTATCATGTATATAAAAATTCAATTTCAAATTATTATCGTCTCAACAATCTTATTAAGCTTGTACGTATGATCGTACAAATATAATATTTATATTACTATATGAAAAATTCTTTAAAAAATTATCAAAATCAATCTAAAATCAATCAATCACTAAAATAAATTTATTATTTATCAATTTTTTATTCATCAAAATAAATTTCTTATTAAAAAATAACAGATTAACACATCGTAAAAAAAATTATTTTTCATATCAATATTATAATAAATATATCGAAGTCTCTTTTCCAAAAAAAATGTCTAATAGATTTTTCCAAATTTTCACCATGAACAACTATTGTGACACCGTTACAAGTTCCACAATGTCGAAAATTCCACGGGTATCTCCCTTAGGAAGAGATTTTATGACAGCATTGTTCAGTGAGTCTGCAGCTAACGGTACGTACCTAACGTACTACACCCGGTTGGAACAACCTAGAATTTCCCTTAATTTAGAAATACTGCAATTGTATTGTTCTCTATGTGTTGGTCACATTATCTGTGAACAGTATGAGACGAATAAATTATCGTGTTCTTCTTCATAGAGGATGTTATACGCTCTTATTGGATAAAACGGTATAATTTCTCTATCGTTCAATAATTTGTCGCATTTACAAAGGATTCGAAGGGATTAGTGGAAAATTATATTACGATCGAAATGTGATAAAACGTTATGCAATCGAATCTTTGAAATAGAAAATTGTTGAAAGAGTTTATCGCTTATGAAACAGCGATTATGATTCGATTTTTTTTTCAACGGAGAAACAATGGTCCATCAAATAATCAATGCGCATATATTTGAATCTCATTTGAATTTTACGCAAGAAAATTGGTCCGTTTACATATCTACTTTGTTCTACTTATAATTTATCATACTCTTGTTCATTTATCTTGTATTTGATACTAAATATTTACAATATTTTTCATTGTTTTCTTTACCATCCTATGTTATTTATCTTTTGTTTCTTTTCTAACAAAACAGAATGGCAAATCTTTACTTACTATTTATTTTGCAAATTTATTTTTATGCAAAAATTATGAAAAATATAATTATAAAAAAAAAACTTTTAAAAAACATTAAAATATTTATTTTTTGATAATTAAATAACTAGTTTAACAAGTTTAACTTCTTCCAATTTTGACGTTGCTAGTTTTTTTTTTAATAATTTTGATTTATCATTCAAAAAAATTTGAAAAAATATATCATATTTTTATTTTGATGAATTAAGGAAAAATTATTTGATTTTTTTCGTGATTTCAAATATTATGTATTCACAAATAATATATATTAATTTTTTAGTGAATATATATGTCGATATATGTGTTAAGCTTAAAAGAACGAAAATAGTCAATAAGCAAAAAAATAAAGACCAAAACGCGTTTTGGTTAGTTTTAACAATATTTTACAAGCTATAGAATATTGGATTAAATAAAAAAATATTTTTTCAAACTCTTCTAACTGAAATCTTATTTCGGTGATGAAATAAAAAGAAAAAATTAAAATGATATTGTTAAATAAAATTCACTAGAAGTTATTAAATATTTATCAATTTTTTAAATAAATTGTAATATTTTCTTTTATAATGTTTAATTATTTTCATGAATTTTATTTTTTTTTAATAATTTCATTATTCGGTGATCAAAATTAATTTTATTTTATTTTATTTTCTACACTTGAATAAATATTTCTAATTTCCTTTAATATACAAATTCATATAATCAATTAAATAATTCAAAAATTTAATTCATTTTAAATTTTATTTCTTATTTTATTAATTAAAAATCAAATCAAAATATAATTATCAATAAATATAATTTATCAAAAACAGATGAAGTAAAATGTTATATTTACTGCAGTGTTTACAAAGTTGTTTTGAAAACAGAAAATCAGAGAAACATTTAGTAATAAATATAATTACGAGTCTATTCCGTGCGATTGAACAGAATCTTTCGTTGTGAAAACTTGTGGGAAAGTAACTTTATAAATTTAATATTAATAGCATTTGCATTGTACTGTTTATACTAACTGAGATTCAAACTTTGGTTATAACAACTTTCTATAGATCGATCTTGATTACGAGAACGATTCATAATAAATATTTTATGAGCTACACTTTTCTTACAAATTTAATTTCTTCATTACTGTAATTACAAGTATATAATTGCTAAAATAAACACAAAAATTGATATACAAAAGTATCGATTAAAATTTATTTATTAAGTTATAAGCAATTGAAGTTTGCGTTAAATGAAGCAAGATGGAAAGAGAATGATTCTATTTCTTTTACACTGTTACACTGTTACAGTCCATTCCTGTCTTCCTTCATCTAATGCAAACTTCAACAGATATTTTTGTATACCAACTTTTACATTTTTAACCTCTAGAATCGATTCTAAAGATATCGAAAAAAATATTAATATTTTATACTATTACTATTATATTGCTGATTTCTGATTAATAAAACAAAATAATAATTAATAAAAATTATTAATTCTTGTGTTAGAAATCTTCTATTAATAAAATTATTTGTTAATAATAGATTAAACAAACATGATTATCTGAGATCTCGATTATTGAATATCTTCTATATACTAATTCTATTTTTGAACTTTTGTTTCTATAATTAATATTTCGTTAATTATTTGTCACTTTTTGAGACTGATAATCATTATTACTGTTACATTATTAATTCAATTGTAAATAAATATTCAAAATAAATTGTAAATAATAATAGTTTTAATGAAGAAAAGAAAATAAAGCTTTACGAAAAGTTAATTTGAATAAAATCCATTATTCGATTGCTCGTGATTTTGATGCTAAAAATGAAAGATCATTTTATAAGTATGATTGATCGAAATAAAAAAAATCTGAACAGAAAAAACAATTTCAAAAAAACTACTAATAAAGACATTAAAAAAACTTTTGTTATTCTCAGATGAAAAACATGAATTTATTTAATTCAATGGTTCTATATATGGAATAAAAAAATGATATATTGGAAAAAAATTTATTAATGTTAAAAAGTTAGTGTTAAAAAGACACAATAGAATATAAAAACAAAATTAAAAAAAAATAAAAAAAATTTAAATATACAGATGAATTACATGAAATATTTTGATTTCAAATTTTTGATCGATCATATACATATTTTGATACTTGATATTCATTAAATAATTTAATTAATTTCACCTAGATGTTTATATATATTAATTTTATAAATCTTCATACACTTAATTATCGACAAGAAATTGATGTCTTCATTGCTCGTGCTTGCGAATAATTTTTGAAAACGTGGAACATTATCTTCCATATATTTTCTAATAATTTCATCGATCTTTTCATTGCACAAACGCTTCTTGAGATACGAAATAATTTATTATAAATATCGACTTGGAGTCATGGATTCACCGTCATAATACTTTGCAACGTAAGAAGACACAGATTGGAGATTAGCGAGACAAAATTAATAGGATTCAATCTGACAGGAGAATACTGAGAACCACCTGGGTCTATGTCTCCAATAACGAACGAGAAACTGATTTTTAAATAATTATCGACGCTGTTCAACTTAAATTATGAATTATTAAGGGCCAGACTCGTGTGGCATCGCTGCCAAAAGTATCGATCAAATTTTCACCAATATATATATAGAGTGTCTTAAAAATAATGGAATATAAATTGGAGATTCTCCAAGTAATTTTAAACAACATTTTCCTTTGCAAAAACTTTTGTTACGGTTTTGTTAACGAGTTATTAATAAAAATAATGCTGCCTAATCAGCGCGTAACTTAGTAAAACTTGAATATACCGACCGAGTACAAACAAATCCAAGCAATATATTTCGAAAAAAGTATATTGAACAAATATTTTTTTATTAATAAAAACTTACATCAAATTATCACGAATAATGAATAAATAAATAAATATAATATTCAACACACTTTCTTCAAAATATGTTACTTGAATTTGTTCGAAATATAGCCAATATTATTACTACTTATAATAATAAGTTATACGTTTTGTGATTGATCAATGTTTTTTGTTAATAACTCGTTAACGAAACTGTAATAAAAATTTTTCAAAGAAAAATGTTGCTTGAAATTATCTCAGAAATCTCCAGTTAAGGTATATTTCAACATTTTTGAGACACCCTATATATATATATATATATATTTTCTAGATAATAGATATATATTTCTATATACATATAGAAAATCAAGTGTATTGCGAAAATAATTAATGGCCAAACTTTCATAATTGTGCACGAAAGACAAAAATAGAGAAGCTGACAGAGGGAGTGGAATGAAGGAGTAAGTCTCGATTTTTGTGCAGAGTCATTAATCTTTTCGTTGATTTCTTTCGTGAATCGTTAGATCGATATAAATCGGAAAAAATGTTCGTGAAAACACATTCATTTTCTTCCATTTAAAAATTCGTTTAAGTAATGAAATAAATATAATATTCATCATATTCATATCATATTCAAATTTGATTATTTTTTATTTTTTTCTCTTTTTTTTGTTATTATGCATTTTAGTTTATATCGCAAAATTTTTTATGAAAAATTTAAATTTATACTAATATTATATTTACAAAAAACAAAAAAATAATATTGTATATATATTGAATTGAAAAAATTATATACCATATATTTTTTTCATTATTTGAATGAAATAACAAAAATTATAGAAATTGTAGAATTATAAAACATATAAAGTATGTGATATGATATTTGTGCTGAATATTTATTTTTTTATTATATTTATTTTTATCATATTAGATTGTTATTATTATAATCATTTGGACAGTTTAATAGATTTCAATTGAAATCATTTGTAATTTTATATATTATATTAGAAAGATTATTGATATAAGTCATAATTTTTAATAACAATATATTTATTTATTGATTATAATATCTGAAATAATAATAATTATTTTATAATAAAATATATAAATATATAAATTAATATTTTGTTAAATTTTATTGATAATAATTAATTAAACTGTGAAATATAATAGTTTTTATTAACAAAATATCGTGGATTTTTATCAAATTTTGTTTAACGAGATTATCTTAAAATAAGAATGTATTCGTAACTATTTTTTAATCATTATATTGGAAAATTTATTATATTTTTTAAAATTATAAAATTAATTTTAAAATTATGAAAGAGAATTCGAAGAATTTACTTAATATTTTTTCTATCATCATTTCTTCTTTCAACTAGGATGAAAAGAATGCTACGATAAACGTTAAATTATTCATGTCTCTATTTCATGTAATGAATCTTCATAGTATTTATTATTAATATAATATTATAATTGTTAATAAATTTTTATTATAATTTAATTATTATCAATATATTATAATTTATTGATATGAAATATTTCGACAAATTTCAATTGATATATTAGAAATTTTTTAAAAATTCAAAATTATTATAACAAAATTATAACAAAACTTCTTCAAAGAATTATTTTAACAGCATTAATGTTTATTAAAGATAGATATCAAATTTTAAATTCACAAAACGTGAATACGAAACTTTGTAATATCATGAAATTTTTGAAATTTATAATTTTTATTTTTGTCATTTTTTTTCGAAAATATCTATTTCTATATGAAATAAAATCTTAAAAAAGATTTGTTATTTATTATTCTTATTTATTTATTTA
>NW_006263901.1:38942-44251 GCF_000469605.1 Apis dorsata | reverse complement strand
TATATATATTATTCTATATAGTTATTTATTATTCTATAATTCTTCAAATTTATGTTTATAATCAACTAATAATAACATCTAATAATTATCTTTTTGGCTTGCAAAAAATTAAAAAAATTAATTAAAAAAATTAAAATATTTTTCCTTTTTTTTATATGAATTATTATAATACAAAATCATATTAATTGAAATGAATTAAAAGTCTAACCTCAATTAATCAAAGAAAATAAATTTATAATTTATATTTATAAATTTATATTTTTATTTATGTAATAAGTGATTTATATAATTTTTAAATTTTAAAATTCAAAAATTAGAAAAATTTAAAGATTCGAAATTTCAAATGTTATATTTCTAATATTTATGTCTATAAAAAAATAAAATAAAAGGAGATAGAATAAATGAACGATAGATAGAATAAACGACAGCATATCATAAATATATAGACATTTTTTTAAAAAAAAAAAAGTACAATATGCAACTACGACATATTATTATTAGATTTGAATTAATCCTTCGATAGTTTGACTTATCAATTACATGGACATATCAATCTCAATTTGAGTATATTTAAAAAAGTGGAAAAAAGAGGAAAATAAATATATTAATCAATATTTTAATGAAAAATTATAAAATTAGATTTAAAATTTTTATAAAATTTACATTTGAAAATGAATTTCACTTTTCCCTATTTATCGACAAAAGGAACATTTCGTTATTTTTGAAAAATATTCTCATTAATAGTCAAATATTTTTCTAATCAAAAAATTTCATTTCAAGATTCAATCAAAACTTTTTGAATTTTTGTTATCAGAAAAAACATTTTTAACATTTCATTCCACTTTGGTTTTTTCCACAATAATTCCTCTTTACATAATCAATGATAATATATTTAAAAAAATTGCATTATTCCATTATTCTTTTTCCACTATTCTATATTTCTTCTTACAATAGATTTTAAAAATCTCAATATAATGAAAAACTCATATAATGAATACTATCCATAATATTTATTCCAGTAATATAATATAATTATCTAAAGCCATAATTGCATCCCTATAATTATAATAAAACCCATAATCTTTCAATAATACTGTCGTCATTCGTCAGAATCTCGCGAGAAATGACGAAATACAGGCTCGTTATGTGCCAATCACTGTTCGCTCCCACACCACCTTTTTCTTACACATTTATGAAAACACATCGATCCATTCACCGTTTACGCATTTTATTTCCTTCCATCCCTTTTATTTTTTATTGTATAAAACGCCATCTGTAAGTGGACCGTTTATCGCAATCTGACACCTCCTGTGCCACGACTAGGTACAGGTACATAGAATATGTCCGCACATAAACGGCCCTCTATGTACAACGAGCCGCGCGACCACCATAATGCCATGTAGTATGCCACCGCGAGAGATAACGCCGCATAACCCCAGTAACACACCGAGGGGTTTGAGCTTCGATATAGAGGACGTTCAGGAGAGATCAGGATACTATGCTGATTAACGAGAAGCCTCGAAAGAGCCATCCTTGTCGCGCTCGTCATTGTGCCATCTTGTCCTTGTGTTATGCGAGCTTTTGTTTCTTTCTTGGTGATCAAGGAATTTTTCTCGAGAAAAATCTGCTTTTTTACACTTTGGATGCACATACATTTGGTCTATAAAGATATCGATATTATCTTCAAGGAAATTTATTTGTATTTTAAAAAATCTGAAAATCTTTGCTTTTATAGATCGTAATGAATTGTATATGGGGCAATTTATTTTTAAAAAAATTTATTATTGAATATTATTTTTTTATATATTGAAATTTGAAATGAAATATTTTTTAAGATAGTAATAGATTAAAATTTGAAGATTTTATAGTTTAATATTTTGCTCTATCTTATACTTATTAGAAAGTTATATTTAAGAAATGAAGATAATATTGAAACTTTAAGGATTGATTTCATCTTTTCAAAATTACTTTATATATAATTCATTATGATTTATATATTCACAATGTATATGATTTATATATTCACAGAATTGTTGGTTTTGATAACAGAATTTATTACTTTAATTTACATAAGATATATGAATTTTTTTTGCAACTGATTGTATATCGAAGATTCATTTATGATGAATGTGAAAAATGAAAATTGAAATATGGATTGATAATTGAATTCGTTTCATTAATTTTTAAAATATAACTGATTATATGATGAAATAGTAGATGGTTAAATATGGTTACAGATAAATTATTCGTGAAATTCATTAAAAATAGAGATAAAGACGAATTTAGATTTTTCATTTTGAATGTGTATTTGCAATGAAAGTATAAAGATTGTTTTCTGCATTATATCCAAAATCAGTAAACAAAATAGAATCAGTTTCTATTATTAAGATAATTGATAATTCATTCGTAATAAACAATAGTAAATCTAAACTTATCCAATAACAAATAAAATGAGATATTTAAGTATCATGTAGTCTTGCCGGATAATCATATTAGCAGAATTGAAAAATATCTTTTGATCATTTCTTTTGAAATTCTAATAATAACCAACAATAATAACAACTACAAATACCTAAAAGGTATGAGATCAAAAACATACATATCATTTTAAAAAATCGAGATGTTTTTGATTTTTCATCGAAATATTAGATCATTAAAAATTAATCTTAAAAATATCTTTCAAAATACTTTTTTGTCAAATTATCTGAAATCTCGTGAGGATTAAATTTTAGATCATTCTGTATAATATATAATAATTCTAAATCCATTTTATTAGTGATTCATCGAATAGTATTATGCTTTGAGTTTACGAATTGAATATCAGGAATAATAGGGTTATTATATTAGTAATTCATTTGAATAGATTTACAATTGAATATCAGAGATAATTAGGAATAGAATTAAATTTAATATATAATTATTGAATTGAATATAATATATCGAATCCGAATCAATTTCAATATTCATATTTCTTTTGATATATAAAAAATATCTGTCAATTATCGTCTATTAATTATTGTTTATTCTTCACGTTATGTGCAATTTAATTTATGTGCGAAATAAAGTGAAATGACAATGAAGCGACATGCCCTATCACTATCGCTTTATTTGTTTTATCTAGAATAAAATTGCTTATAAATTGGAAAAAACGTTTTAAACGGAAAATTTTGCATATCAACTTTTATGTTTATTTTGATAGAATTTCCCTTTGAATTTTCCATCTTGTTTTTTTTACTTTCTTCGAAGCTGTATACAAACTACTAAAAAAAATAATATTAATATGATGAAAAATAATTCAAATGAATATTCGTATTTCGAAAAGATTTATAAATAGTTCTATATTAAAAAGTTCTATGTAAAAAATCGAATCTTCCACAAGCACAATATTTCGAATTTTAAAAATCATAATTTTATAATATTTCAAAATTTCAAATAATTCGATATAATGCTTATAACTATACATTTTATTTATTGAATATTTTAGATACTATTTAAAAATAATTTTTTATTAAGTCATTGAATAAATAATATTTTTAAAGTAATTTCAATAGAAAAATATTATCTATTCATATTTTCTATAAAATAATTGTGATTTGTGAAAATTATTTTTTATGATTAAAGTATTTTAATTCTCTTTCAAACAAATTTCTTTTTACAATTAGAAAATTAATGTTAATTTGTAATAATTTAATATTAAAAAAATGTTATATATATGTTTTATAACATTTATAAAAATGTTATAAAATGTAATAAAGACAATGATATTTTTATTTTGATTTGTAGAAATAAATTTACTAATACCTACATATATAATACCTATATATATATTATTCAATTTTTGATATTATTGTTTTTATTGTATAGTATTGTCTAAATATTGTCAAAAAAAAATAATTTTCTAATAATCCTATGTACATTGAAATTACATATTATCTATTTAATTTTTCACAATAAATTATAATTAATATTTAATTTTAATGAAATTTATTTCACAATAAATTAAATTATATAAAATGATTTAATTCTATTATATAATGATTTGATTTTTATAAGTTTATAATATATGATTCTTTGCAACTGATTTTTTAAAATAGCATTACTTATGATATTATATGAATTTTAATCTATCTCTTTTTTCAATGGTATTTCTTATTTTTGAGAATACTCTTTCTTTCAAAAATACAAAAGTAGTCATAAAATAGAATTGTAGAGTTGTTTTATTATGAGTTATATAATTTATATTATATGAATTATATTATATGAATGATAATATAATTGATTTTAAAAATAACCAGAAAAAAACCAGAGAATTTTATTTAAGAAAATCATAAAATTTTAATCTATTCTTATATTCAAGATTCAAAATTTTTATTTTCTTTTTTCAAAATCTTTATGAAAAAGAAATTCAAATTTATATTCATATTTATATTTTATTAAATTGCATAGATTCAAATATTTGGAAATACTTTTTTTTCAAAATATTTATAAAAAAATTCAAATCACTCAAACAAAATTCGATCTTATTTATCGAAAATTTAATGATTATTAATAGTAATAAATGAAGATATAAAATAGAATCTCCATTATTCGAAATATTTTATTTAAATCTTTTTTATTATACATTAAAATCCATAATTAAATTATTTATTAAGATTTCTGTAATTTTTAAATATAAACTTTGAACTTTATGGATTTTTAAAAATTTTCAAATATTTATTATTTTTAACTCAAAATATTTAAGATTAAGATTAATATTGAACAATTTTAAGAAATATTTTCCAATATCAAAATAAATTGAATAGTATTTAAACAATTTAATATAGAAAATAAATATGTAAAATTTAAGTCTACATTGAATATCGTCAAAACTTATATTACATTTTTTATTGTTTATATATTTCAATTAACAATCTTTAGCTCGAAAATTAAAACTATTTTAGTGGCACTTTCCATTCATCGAAATTATAGCAATGTTATAAAAGTTTTCTTGATTCTTTTCCACCATCTTAAACATACGTCTCTCGACTTTATTATCCTTCGCTATGTTCCCATTCCAGCTTTTAAAATGTATTATAAGCGATGATGAATGAAATTGCAAACGAATATTCCGTGACACTTTGTTGTTAGGCATTTTAAACATGGCTGCGATAAAATATAGCGTCAAATATGAAACGAATGAAATGAATTCATTATGAAGTCTTTTTGAAATCGAGAAAAACTGGAGAAAGGTTTACAACACAAGACCATTTTTTTATAGCTCTATAAATGAAATGAAATATCATTTTTATTCATTTTTATCCATCTTCTTC
>NW_006263901.1:35793-38782 GCF_000469605.1 Apis dorsata | reverse complement strand
CTCTCTCTCTCTCTCTCTCTCTCTCTCTCTCTCTCTCTTTCTCTCTCTCTCTCTTTCTTTTATTTTTCTTTTACTTTCATTTTCATTCTATCTATATAAAGGAATGACTCGTGACTAATATATTTTATAGATCCTCTACCTTATTATGAAGTTTTCTATTAGCTCTCGATACCAACTTCTATAACAACAAGTATGAACATACCGTTGTCCTTTCTTTTATTTCATGGCTGAAATGTATCGGGCAGATAACAAAAGCCGTGCGGAATTTTTTGTTTCGAATATCTCGTTCGATGATGCGACACCATGTGTCAAGAGACCTTTTATTGCATTTTTGCGAAACAAGCGGTTCCACTTCTCTTCTCCATTTCAAGTCGAAAATGTTTGACTGACTTTGCTTTCACGACATCTCGATTACACGCATAAAATATTAGCGCGACATTGACGTGAGAACAAGAAGTTATTTGTAGTCGATTAAGATTTCGTGAATTGCATTGTGATTATTATATTATAAGTTTTCTTCATCATAGCACAGATATCCTTTACAATAAAAAAGATTTTTTACATTGATAGTTTATTATAAATTTTCAGTTAATTATATATTCACTTTTTGAGTTTTCCAAATTGTTTTTAATGTTGTATATAATAAAAATATATAATAAAAATTGTTTATGCTTAAACATATAAATTTGTTAAAAAGATATTATGTTAAATTATGAATTAAAATGAATTAAAATTTATTGAATGTTTTTGTTTATTACATTTGTCCCTGAATCTGAATCTATATATACTATTCAATTTTTAAATTTCTTCTAATATTTTTTCCTCAGAAACATTAAAAGAAAATACATCATATATATACTTGGTGTTAATATTTATGGCACACGTATGAAGGATCGATAAAGAAAAAAGTAAACAAAAAATTTGTTATTTAATAAAAATGTCGATTGATTATTTATTTAAGATATAAAGAATTTAAGTTTGCATTAGACGAATTGATTTGAAATAAACTTCAATTGAAACAAACTATAAATCTGTCAATAATAAAAATAATCGATAATTTTTATATATCAATTTTTATATTTATGTTAACTTTCTAAAGGTATCCTACAAATATATTAATATCTTATATAATTTTTAGCAAATTATTCGAATAGTATACGAAAAATTATTATTCTATGTTTATCTATCTATAATTATGTTATTGAATTGGACATTTTAATATAACATATTAAAATAGTTATTAGAAACATAATTTTTTTTTAAAACATATAGCTTTTAAAAATTTAAATAATGGCGAAAATATTTGGTGATATATAAGATTATATAATGAATTTATGATTATATAATGATAATTATATAATTTATGAGTATTAATTTATGATTATATAATAAATGAATTATATATTTATGTTTATAAATATTAAGTAATATTAAGTAATATTAAGTATAAATATTAAGTATATAAATATAACTCTAACGATAAAGTCAACTGAATACATAGGTTTATTACAATGAGTAAACTCTTATGTTCAAATATTTTTACGATATTAAATTTTGCCATTATTTTATTTATTTTTTATTGTTTAGAATATTATTAAAAAAATTTTAGCATTTTCAATTCAATAAAATTATAAAAAATAAATACATAGATCAATAATCTCTATATCATGATATCCATATATAGATATAAATAACATATAATAAGACAGAAGTTTAAACATTTATGAAAAATTTAAATGTAAAAAACATTGTACAAATGTAAAATGCATATCATATGCAGAAAGAATATATAAGAAAAAAATTCTTATTTCAATTTTATTTCATAAATGTTTCAATTTTTCATATTTTAATAAAAATTTTAATCTCGATATTAAAATCAATATAAAAAATATATTTTCTGAATCTTATATTTCTTCAGTATTTTTCTTTGTTAAAAATCTTATTGCAATCTTATAATATTTTAATAGTTGAAACAATTATTTTTAAATACAAATATATTTGATTTGAAAATGAATTGGATTTTAATTTTCCGTTTATTAAACTTGATCGCAATTGTACATAATTTTTCGATAATTATTTCATTGAAAAATTTCAAATTAGCAATTAATTAATTAATGAAAACAATTTATCATAATCATCAGAAAGAAATAAATTCTATATATAAATAATTGATAGTAAGTTAATTAAATCAGAAAGTTTTTGCATTTTCATTGAAATGAAAATAATTTAAGGAAATAATTTAATGTAAATGATATAAAATTCAATAATAAGATAAGATATTAACAATTTTCTTATATATTATAATATATATTGCATTATTGATAATTAATAACATTAATAATTAATTTAGAATTACGTATACTAAGTTTCATAAGATATACCTATACGTACCCTATCATATTCATATTCAGTGATATATATTCAGGGTAATTTTTCAATTTATTATCCTTAATTTATTAAATTCCTCGATTATTTGATTTCTTTTCTTTATCTTTCTTTACACAATATAATATATATAATATTATTGATAATCGAACGATAATCGAATCAACAGATTCATTCAATAATACGATTAAACTATGAAATGATTTCGTCAGAAAATATACTCAAACCACGTATTCGAGTGCAACTAATCTGAACGCAGGAACGCAATTGATTTTAAAATGTTTAACACAGATATGTCGCTGGAATCGAATACATTGATCGATTAATCCGCAAACATATGATTTTAAACAAATTTTAATGTTATAGAAAGAGAAAATTAATCATTGTTGGTATATAGAAAAGTTTCACTCCAAATAAAAATTTAATTATTATAATATTAATGTAAAAATATACATATATTTTAAGAATCACAGATTTTTTTATTTATAATGGAAATAAATATAAAATATATGGAAATAAAATATTGATTTTTTTAAATTTTATATATAATATATAAATTTTTTTAGGTAAATACAAATATTTAAATATCTTTTTTGTTTCTAAT
>NW_006263901.1:35545-35776 GCF_000469605.1 Apis dorsata | reverse complement strand
TATATTAATAAAATATAAAAATTATTCAAATATGATTTAAATCTTTCTGAAAAGAAAAATTTTCTTTTCAGATCAAATCTTTTAAAATTATTAATATTTTTAATCAAGAAAACATATTCACATTTTGCTTATTGCATCTTGTAGAAAATAGAAGAAATATTCTAGAATGTTTGGAATTTATAGATAAATTTAAATATTAAAAATACGATTAAATATTATTTAAATTTTTTT
>NW_006263901.1:14485-35297 GCF_000469605.1 Apis dorsata | reverse complement strand
ATATTCTCAAATATTATAAAATAGAAATTGAAATGAAAATTTTCTTGATATTTTTATTTCTGTATCAAGATTGAACACATTACATTTAAAATAAAAATAAAAAATTAAATATTAAATAAAATAAAAAATATTAAAATAATTTACATTAAAAAATATTATCATTTAAATAATGTTATATTAATTATATATAAAAAAAAATAATATAATATTTATATTATTTTTATGTAGAAGTTCAGCTATATACTATAGTAATGAATAATATGAATCAATTAAATTACAGTGATGATATAATTTTTTTCAATATTATTTATTTGAAATAGATATATGCTTACTTAGATATATATTTAAAATTATACAATTAATATTGAGATAAATATACATAAATTAAACACAATAATAAATAATAAATAATAAATTTATAGTAAATTTATAATAAAATTTGATACAAGATATACATACACAAAAAGAGCATATAATCAGAGATACATATATGTATATTTGTAAATGTTACGAACTACAATTGCTCACTATTTTTAAGAAAAGTATTACAAATTCTATTATACGGGATAATTTTAGCAAGAATTCACTCAATATGTATTTTTAAAAAAAAATAGAACTTTTGTTATACATTATTAATTTAAATTTATTCAATATGCATATTATATCATAAGTAGAAATATTTACATTTTCTTACATTAATTAGAAGCACAATTTAATATTCAAACGATCTTCTATATCTTCCAAAATCCTCCAATACTCAAATACTGTTTTACATTAATGCATTCTTATTAAATTATTAAAGATAATAAGATAACATTTTCAAAAACATAAACGAATAGAAATAATGCATATTTTGAAACGATATTAATAAAATCGTCATGAATGAACAACTGTCAGAAGATAACGCAGCTGGTCCCTTTTCATCCAGTTTTGTCTCCGTTGCTCACGTTAGAGGTCATTTTAATGATAAAAGTACGCGCAGAGGTAAAATTAGATGTTCGAAGGAATGAAAGGGTAGAAAAGGTTGGCTCGGTGGGCAAAGATGCTAGCTTATTTTCTAAACAATAGACATTAAGCCAAAAAGATGTACGAAAAAGATAGAGACAATTTCTTGCGCGGATAAGTTGTAAATGGAATAACACCGATAAATGAGATTCGAGGCCGTTCCCAAAAGAATTTGTTCTGAAAATATTGAATCCGTTTAATACATTGGTGAAAATTAACGAAAGAAAAATGGAATGAATTCGATACAAGAATGGATTATAAAAATCTTATCTATTTGAACAAATCGAAGAAATTAAACGAGATTAGATATAGAGAAAAAATGCTTATCGTTAATTTGTATTAATTGGTATTTTTAAGTATTAATAATAAGATTTTTTCCTAGAAATCTCATTTTTATATTTTTCAAAAGCTGGTTAACTAGTTTTTAAGAAGTATCATGAATTAAATCAGAATTCATGATTTAAAATAATTTTGAAATTAAAATTTGTATTTAATTTATTTTTTATAAAAATTATTATTTATAAAAAATATGAAATATTAAATTGTCTTATTTTGTAAACAATTTTAAAGTTAATGCATTATATTTTTTAGTAAATTTGTTTCATATAAGATAACTCGTTTTAATTGATTCATTCGAATATTTTCAAAATAATTAATGATAAAATAATATTTCAGACAAAAGTTGAATAATTTTAGAAAACATGTAATATAATATAAATAAATAATTTTTTTTTAAATGAACATATAAATTATAAAACATATGTGAATATTAATTTCTTTTTTTTAATAGAATTATATATATTTTTAATATACTAATACAATTTGTCATTCTATATACAAAAATTAGATTAAGTTAAAAAAATATATTAGTTTTAATATTATGCATGATGGTATTAATAATATATATACTTTTTTGAAATTGGAAATGAAAATATCAAATAAAGATTATTAAATCTAATATTTTTAGATTTTTATTTTATATATATATATTAATACTTATACTTAATATATTAATACTATATTAATACTTATACTTAAATTTATGTAAAAAAATAGATAATTTCAAATAATCTAAAACAAATAATGTACGTTAATAACTAATCTAAAATAAATAATGTACTTCAATAAATTTAATATAACAAATATTAGGACTTGACAGATTATTTAAAGATCAAATAAGATTCTGTATACAAACTGAAAATCATATATTTGAATTTTAATTCTAGAAAATTAAATATTGTATTTCTAATATCATTATGTACATATTATTAAAATTAAAATATTAAATTAAATTAAATATCAAAATTAAAATATTTTCTAAATAATGATTTAATAAAAATTTATGTATTATGTAAATGATGTATTATGTAAATTTATGTATTATTGTATAATATATGTAGATTTATGTATTATGTAAATTTATTTTGTTTAGAGAATATAATATTATTAACTTATATATTAAAAAAATATAAAAATATATGACTCTATTTAAGAAAACTTAATCTTCATGTTTTACACACTCAATTAAGAAAAATTCATCGAAATCATTCAATTTTTTCATTTTTTAATATACATTATTATATATTATAGTTTTACATAATATAAATATCGTTTAAAAATTAAATTATCAATAGTTTTAAAAATATTTCAATTAATCGATTTAAATGAATTATTTTATATATTTCATATTATAATATATATATATATATAAAACATATAATATTATATATAAATAATATAATATAAATAAATACAATGAATAGCTAAAATAATATTAATTCAGAATTAACATTTAATTTTTATTCCTTATATAAATACTTTTATAATTATTTTAAACTGTAAATAGAAATCATTTGTATCTGTCATTTTTCAATAAAAGTTTTTCAATAAATCTAAAAAATTCATATAGCATCTTAAAATATTGTAATTAAATTAAAATTAAAATAAAAAAAGTTGGCATTTTTATATGTTCGAAATAAGAACCGAACGTAAATATTGTTTGCAAAATTAAATTCATTTTTTTTTTGTATTCTAATGCATTCTCTTTCCATTTTTATTTATTTAGATAATTAATTTACTTTTAAATTAATAAATAAACCAGTATTAAAAATTCATTATTACAAAGAAATAATTAAGAAATTAAAAAATAAATTGAAATTTCATCAATACATAATTGCCATCTATTTTAAAAACAAAATAATATCCAAATTCGCATTCGAATCAAAAGAAATCCACAAGACGTTTTATTTATCCCAAATTCTCAAACGAATATCAGATAGTTTTTATCTATCGGCCAGATAGCCAAAACGTATACACAAAATTGTTTGGTATAGATGAGCAACTTTCACTCTTTCCACAGGCAAAGGACCAGCGTAAAAACCCACCAGAGTAACGTTCCTTCAAAAAAGTCCATGTTTATTATTTCAAGAAAAGAGCGCGATAATATTCCGCGTGAATTTTCCAACACGAAATCATTTGACAGTGGTATAGCGCTTCCAACGTAAACCTATCTACCTGGAAGATGGGCGCAGAGTAAGTACGATTGTAAAATGTGCATCCATGTTGCGAAATGCTCGAGGCTGCATCCCCCTCGGAGCGTATATTGCAAGTAATGTCGTGTAAATACAGAACGATATTAAAACTGGCGCGAATTCTCGTGGAAAAGGACCGCGTATATCCTTTAGAAGAGGATCTTTCAGAAGACGACGGGTAAGTCTGTGTGTCCCCGATGAGAAGTCAAAACAAATATTTGCCACGTACTGGCCAATCTCTGTTATTTGCATGCGCCTTGACTCGCATGCTACACACAGGGGATATATATTGGTTTACCTACTGAAATATTCGATCGTCTGCCGGCTAGTGTAAATCTTATTCATAATAATGGCATTTCGCGCCGAAAATCCCTCTTTTTTTTCTCTAGATCGAAGATCGACTTTCGTATCGTGACGCATTTGTTTGCGATTGTTCCGAATGGATTGTATTGGTAGCGAGTTAAAGTTAATCGAGTGGAATAAAAATGAATTTTATACAATTGGAAATATAAGGATTTGCTGGTAAAGAGTATTTTATTCCTGATAACGAGAAATATGTATATGGGGTAATTTTGGATGAAATGAAATACGTTTTTAAGAATTATAGAAGTAGATATTTTAGAATTATTGAATGTTATTGGATTGAACATCTTTATATGTAATATACATGTAATATTTATAATAATTATGATAAATAAATATAAAAAAATAAAATAAAACTGAAGTAAGATTTGAGTAAGATTTGTATCATTTTTAAGTAAGATTTGAATCATTTGAATAAAATCGTAGAATAAACTGATGGCAATAGTAAGAGAGAATGCTAATTATCTCAAAATATATAAAACATTCATGATAAAAAATGATATTAAAAAATAAGATATAAATACTTCTTGCGCAAGTTTATTTTTTTTTTATTTTTTAATTTAATCTAATTAAATCTAATAATTTTTTATTTAACCTAATATTTTCTTTTAAAATATATTAATTGTTATTTTAAAATTTTTAAATATTATTAATGAAAATTTATAATTAATATTTGAAAATATAGAGACAGACGATTGTAATATCATCAATTGTAACTTATACTTAATCAATAAAACATTAGAAAAGATACATATATATTTGTTTGTTATCAAATAAAAAATGAATGTTATAAATTAAATGTAAGAATTAAAAATGAAAAAATGAAAAATAATAATCATAGATAATTTATATATTTGTTATAACTATGATAGAATATATAGAATATGATAGAATATGATAGAATAATTCTTAATCTGATAAAAATCCTTATTAATTTTAATAATAATAATCCTAATAATTAAATCCTTATTAATTTTTATTAATTTTTAACTTTTTATGCATAAATATTATAATTCAATAAATATTTCAATTTCTTAAAATTAAAATTGTATTATTATCGATTATATAAAGTGTTATAGTCGCTTGGAAGTATTTCGGATGTTTGTAATATTTTCCATTTTTTGTTAATAACTTAGATATTACTTTATGCACAACGAAAATATTTATAATTCAATAATGTCAAATAAATTAATAATGTTTTTGCACAAGAATTTTCGTTATAAAAATAATTCTTACATAATCGTATTCTATGTCAAAGTATTATTATCGATTTATTTTATACTATATCCATTATTTTCGTCAAAAATATTTCTTTAAATAAAAAAATTCTGTGTATGTATATGTATTATTAATATAATGAGCAATAATGTATTATACAGAGTATTAATATATTCGTGAAAAATCTTTTGATTCTAAAAGCCAAAATAAAACATAAAAGTTAACGTATAAAAACATTGCTTTATTAAATTAAATTAAAATAATAATTTGTATAAGCAAAGACGGAAGAACAGTAAGATCGTTTTGTCTTCGTTGCATGATTATCATATTCTTTCTGTCTAATATGAATTTAAATTATAACTCAATAAATAAATAAGCTTCAAACAACATTTTTGTATATCATTTTAGTTTTAGTCTTGATAAAAGATTTTAATCCTTTAAAGGAATATAAATATATATTAATTATTCTCTATATTGATTACACATTCACATATTTAAATGGAAAAAATTAAATGTTTAATTAATAAATTAATTATTTCAAAAAATATTATTTTTAATCTTTATATTAGATTTTCAATTTTTTTCTATAAAAACTATATTGGAATATCTAATTATTTCTATATTTAATTCACTTATTTATTGTGAGATTATATTTTAGAAAAAATATACTAATTATTAAAAAATAATTAAAATGAGATAACGAGAAGTAATGAAATAATGCAAATGTTCATTACGAATAAAACACTCTATGCAACAGAATCTTCTAACCAAATTTACTCTATCCAAAGACTTACTATAATTATACGTACTGAAACTTGAAACTAGGAAATTCATGCAAGACGCGCACAGAACTTTGAATTTTGCTCTTTCAATTCTGCTTTTCCAATTCTGGTTTCGTCCGTGAGTATTCAGAATTCTCCTATGCGTATGAATTTTCTTCAATTTTCATCCTAATCCATTTGACGTATTCTTTCAAGAAACGTGTTATTCTTAGAAACTTGCAACAACATTCGTTCATAACTTTTAATTATACATAATATATTTCTCGCTCCTCTAATTTAATATATAAATCTCTTTATCTTTTATTTATCAAGATTAAGTTTATAAAATTGGACATGTTATTTTTAAAAAATTGATACTGTTTTTTAAAAAAAATATAAAAAATTGGCAATGCAATTAATCTTTTACAATCGAAAGTATATAATGAAAATCAAATTGAGAATCTTATGCTCTTTTTCGCCAATTATATTGTTTTTAAAAATTTAATTAAAAAAAAATTTCTATTAGGTTATCAACATTAATTTATTTATTTCAATTTAAAAATTTAAAATATTTATTTTTCTAATTCTGAAAACAATTTTTCAAGTTTGCTCAATTTTTCTAAAAATTTATCAGAATTTGTCAAAAAATTTAAAAATGTTGAACAAACAAGTTTTCAAAAATTTTAGCTTTTTAATAAATAAAAAAATATAAATATAGATATATTTAAATTATTAAAAAAAAATTTAATATTTTTATTTTTTTAAACGATCAAATAACTAGAATTATTTTCTATGTTACATAGTAAGTGATCTAATTTTTCATAACATTAAAGTGCTTTTCATGAAGTCTTTAAAAACAAAATCTTTATATAAGAAATCTTTATATAGAAATAAGATATCTAATATAATACACAATAATTTTTGTTGCAGAAGAAAGTTTTTTTTAACAAAAAAATTCTGAAAGTGATATTAAGGAATACTAATATTCTACTTTGAAATCGTTAACGATAAAATTATTTTTAAATTATTATTCGAAAATTCATTAAAAAATTCAATTATCCAACAATATTATATGGATGAATGTTCGAAGCTGTAAGAATCAAAATCGTTAAACAAACCACTTTCTAAAATCCGTATAATTCTTCAAAGGACACGTAGCGACAATAAATCCATAAAGCCAACAGATGTAGCAGAATTTGTAATTAACTTTAAAACGATTCCCAAAATTATTCTAATCTCTTTTGGAAAAACATAGTCAACAGATATATATACAAGCTTTAAAGTTTTATTACTTAAATATCCAAATTAAATTGGAAATTGGAAAATGGATAACACGATATCTCGAAGTTATTTCAGTTATATGAGTTTTACAATCTTATAATCCAAAATAATAAAAGTAAATTGTTTATTCATATGAATTATTGTTAAATTGAGTTTTTTATTAAATTTACTTATCTCAATGTAAATTATTATTGTTCAAATATAAAAATGTAAGAATACAGGAGAATTAATAAAATTTTGTTATATGAACCGTTTGTTCCATCACAAGTGCGGTTAAATAGAATTTCAATATATTTCTATTAAGACCAAAACTGAACAAAAATATTAAATAATAATTTAAAAACAATTATTTAATAAATAATTCTATTTATTATTTGATTAAGATATTTCATTTAAACTGATGTTTTTTAATTAAAAGAATTTAAGGTAAAACGAATATTTAAAAAAATAAATAAATAAAAAAATAATAAAAAATTAAAAAATTGATTATTTGAAAAAATATGTTTCCTAATAAAAAAAACTTTGAAATAATATTCAGAAAATGATTTACTAATAATAAATATAAATTATAAATATATAATAGCATAATCAATATTTTTATAATACAAATTGAATAAAATACAATGCAGAAAATTATTATAGTTCTTTCATAACTTAATAAATTTATACAAATCTTACATAGCACAAATAGTTTCCATTACAATGTTTTTATTGACATTCTCTAATTTATATTAATTCGTTTAATATTATTTTCAATACAATATGAAAAGTATTATATCAAAAGGATTATAAACATTTGATACTGATTTTATTAAAAATTAGTTATTTTCACTAAAATCAGATAACAAATAACATAATTTGTCAATGGTAAATAATTTATTTTGTGAAATATTAAATAAATTACTTAATTTTAAATATTAATTTATTTATTAACTTATTTATTACTTATTTATTTTCATAATATTTCAAAATATATTCATAAAAAATAAATTAATTTTAAGAAATAATTTTAAAATAATGTAATTTGAAAATTCCTTAAAATTTCCAAGCCTCGTTAAGACTTAGACTATTATAAAGATAAAAGGTCAGCAATTTTAAGTGATAAACTCATTTTATATCATGATAGCTTAACAATATACAATAAATTTTCATCTCAACTTAAAAAATTTTAATTTTCTTCGATTGTCTAAAAATTTGGTGTTATAAATATTACTTAATGTTCGTATCCGCAATAATAGTATTATAATTGGTGGATAGTAAATATTGATAAGTGTATGTATACATGTATTCAATACTTTCGACTAAGGAATATATATGGTGAAGAAACTGTCGTTTGCGACTATTGATGTATTTTTTTCACAATGAATGAACTGTATTGCGGTTACAAATGCGGTATGCGTATTTATATGAGAGCTCTCTCACAATATCACAATAGGTAATCGTGTCCGACGATCAAAGCAGATATATAATTATAAAAAAATTATTTATTATCGTATCTGACGATCAGATTACGACGTAATGAGCGATAATTAGATTCTTTTTCCAATGCCACAATAGATAATCGTATCAGATCATTACGGTTAAAGAATGTATTATTACAAATCTATCTATTTGTCGATCAAGAAACTATTTACAATGAGACTTTCTTTCAAATGAAGCTCGTGTCCTCAGAAAATTCTTTCTTTGTTCAATTGAGAGAATCACAGTTTCCCAAAGGAGCACGATAATAATCAAAAATATAGGAATAAAGGATCAATACCTGACTCGTGATACCTTCAAGTTAGAAGAAAATTTCTCGAATTAGAATGATGTTGATTGTCGTTAAGTCAGCCATATCTGGAATATGCTACCCTTGGGATCAGGCTTGGCTGTGTTAAAAATATAATATTATAAGTGTCAATTAAAAAACAACAATTATCAATTATGTTAACAACAATCATATTATCAAATAAAATTATCCTTTGTTTAGGATCCATAAAGATCGGCAATCAATAATAATATAGAAAAAAATTTCCATATGAGAAATTTCTTCGAATAAAAATTATAAAATTTATAAATTTTGCAAGTAATAAGTGTTCACGAACTTAACACTGCTAAAAGATGATTAATTTAAATTTTAATACAAATGCTTTTTAAAAAATGCTTTTTGTTTTTATATTTATTTATTATATTATTATGTATATTTATAATTTAAATTAATATAATACATTTTTATAATATAATTTAATTTATAAAATAATATAGTTCATATTATTATTAATAATAATAATAATAAATACAAATACAAATAATAATTAATACGTAAATAAAATATAATAAATATTAAATAATTTATTAATATTAATAGATTATGAAATATTGTTTTTATAAATTAATATAAGAACACTATTTTATCAAAACAATGATCTTTATTCAATTACAACAATATATTTTTAATATTAATGATTCTTTTCTATGAAATATTATTTTATATGTTTCATTTTTATAAAAATTACTATTAATTTATAATTGTTAATGCTGTGATTAGAATAGATTATTTTTTAAATATGAGATAATTTATCTTTAAAAATAGCTATAAATAAAAATATAATTATTATTTATTATTCGATTAATTTTTGTATCATCATTTCTAATGCGATTAATATTTACATAAAAATATAGATCAATATTTATGAATTAATAAAAATTGTTTTTTTCAAAACAATTTTTAAAATAATGTAAATTTTGAATTTTTTTATAATATATTGCTGCTCTTATTGTTTTTCCGAGTTGTTTTTTCCCCACAAATAATACACTTGAGTTGTTCTGTTCATAGAATACATAGAATTATCAAAATCTTTTTCATTTTAATAATAGTTTCATTATTTTCAATCGTGTTTCATGAATAATAAGTATAAATAGAATAAGAATAATAAATATAAATATAAATAATTTAATAATTTTGAATATTTCAGCACGCTTTAGTCGAACTATGTTTAATAATGCTAATATAAATTGAAATAAAAAGATTATTCTAAATATTTTTCATTTTATTGTTCATTTATGATAAAACACAATTACAAATAACAATGAAACAATATTAACAAATGAAAAAATACAGGAATATATCATAAAGACATATTTAGATCATTTAGAATTTATTTAACAATTTATTCTTACTCGTTATAAAAATTGTCAATTTTAAATAATTATATATATAAATTATATGTATATATATATACAATCATAGATATATAATTATATGTATATATATACAATCATAAATATATAAGTTTAGTAACACTAAACTTCATATTACTTTATTATTTCAAAAAATACTTTCGAGTGAATATAATATTCAAATTAGAAAATATAAACATTCAAGTAGAATTCTTTTCAAAGATTCTTAATATTCTTCTCCATCTACATTTTAACTTTTCATCTCGCGACAATCCATAGTTTTATGTTTCTATTTATTTTCATGGCATGGTTATACTTTTTCTATAATTTGGTTGCATGAAACGTTCCTAGAAAGATGGCAAATGGGATAAGAAGATCGATTTGGTTCAAACTGGAGTGGATCTTTGGGGAGGATGTTAATAGGAGTGTTGCGCAAGATCAAGGTCTTCCTCGAAACCACGAGTTCGTTAATGGAAACGAATCTCTATTGTATTAACTTTGTAACCACAAACGTAAAAACTTCAAAGGAAATTTATATTATAAGAATATATTTCCAATTTTCATTATATATACATGAACATTGTATCGTCAAGTTGTATATTAGATTTAAAGTTGTCTATCGTGTTTTTATTTAAAATAAAAATTTTCTATAATATATATATGAACATTGTGTTGTCACGTTGTAGATCTAAAGTTGTCTATCGTGTTTTTATTTAAAATAAAAATTTTATGTAATTTTATATAATAGGAATTAATTGTTTGTTATATAATAGGAATTAATAAAAATTAATTGTTTATATGATTATCTGTAATCTGATAATAAAATGTCATAGATTTTGTATCTGAAAAATCTTAGTATTGCTTCAATCTACAATTATCTGAGCTTGAATAGATATATTCGAATACACAATTTAAATTGAATATTTCAAAATAAATATTTAGTTTTGATTTCAAATTTGATAATATTGCTCTAATAATAAGTTTTTTAAGTTTTATTTAGTTGCTAAAACACATTAATTAATTAACAGAGAAACTTGAAAAAATATTATATTTGTATTCATTTAATTTAATTCTATGTTGATCGCCTAGAATATTGGAACAATCCTCACTGTAAAAACAATCTAATTCAAATTTATTATAATTATATGCTAATACTTTTATTTGATTTTTTCAAATGATTAAAACGCCATTTTTTCTTTTCATGTTTGGTGTTTGGGCTAAAGAGATATATTATCAAGTTCACTAAAAGAATATACATGAATATAAAAAGAATATTCATTTAAAAAAATTTATAAAAATATTTCAAATATAGTAAATTATTGAAATTAATTGTAAATTATTGAAATTAAATTGCAAAAATTCAAGTTTTATATAATTATATAATATATAATTTTTCTCTCTTTCATAAAAATGAATAAAGACATGATATTTTTTTCAAGTTTTTCCAATTGAAATTTATTTTCAAGCCTCGTCTAGATTAAGAAACATTGTCTCTGGACAGTTTATATACAACATCATTGTTTGCACATTAGACAATGTATAATTACACAGACTGTTTGTGTTCACATATTATGTATTCACATCTAACAATATTTTTAGCCATATTTTTAAATGAAATTATTGTTGAAATTGGTTTATGAAGTATATTTATTTATGGAAAAAGAAACAAAATTTTATATTAAATTTTTGTGGAGACAGATTTTTAATCTTACTAATAAAACTTATTATTATAAAAATAATCTTTTTAAAAAAAATCTAAACAATAATTTTAGAATTTAGGAATTTTGTAAGAAAATAAGTTTAAAAATAATTTTGAAATTCTATTTATTCTTCTACAAAAAATTGAAAATAAAAAGAAAAGATATTAATTTTCGTTCAGTAATTCCTATTTTTATAAAACTAGTTATATATAAAAATATAGTTATAAGATATTAATTTAATTTAATAATAATAAGATATTAATTTAGTTAATTTAAAGTATCTTTTATTTGTACGTTTTATTATTTATTTTGTTTACAGATTGTTTTGAATTTGTATTTTATTTTTCATTATTTGAGAATTATCTGTGGACAAATGTACGCGAATTGTTTGTGAACATATGTTTACGGACAATTATCTCTCAATTTGGACAAAGCTAAAGTGACATAAAATTATTTTTGTAAAATAAAATTTTTTATTTTTAACTGATTTTGTCAAAATTGAGAGATACTGTATTAAAAATTTATTTATTTTGTACTTATTCTATCTAAATTTTGATATTCGATAAGCTTTCGATAAGCTACTCTAAAATATTCATAAAGTTGAATTTCTGAATATTTGAATTTGTCTCTTTTTTTATTCATTGTTTTATTTTACAAATTTATGTACTGTTTCTAATATATTTTTTTTTTTAATCTTTAATTTTTCATTATGATTTTCGACAGTTTTATATTATTATACACACAATTACTGCATTTGTTTTTAAATATATAAATAAAAAAATCAATATTAAATAAAAAGGTTTAAATAAATGTATACTCATTTTCCATTTTCCATTTTGTCGCAAAAACAAAATATTAATATTAATATAAGTTGTTATCAATATTAATATTAATAAATGTTTTTTTTATTTATTTACAGATTTATTTACTATTCTATATTTTTCTAAAACTTTGTAATTTTTTTAGAATAGTGATGAAAATGAATATATAAATTACTAGATTTAATTTTATTTTATTATTTATAAAATCTTGTTATATAATATTTTATATATAAGTATTTTTTGTCAATGTTATCTGAAATTTCATTTTGTTTCTTTTTTAAATAATTTTAATTTATTTATAAAATATTCGAGATAATTTTTTATGTCCTTTTTTTTGTCCTTTGTTCTCTCTATGAATTAATTTTTATGGAGAATTATTAAGCAAGTATTTGATTTTATAATTGTAATTAATTGATTTCCTATTATTGTTTGGCAAATTTTATAGAAATTTTATAAAAGAATTCGTCACATTTAAGAAAGAAATACTTAAAAGAAAATCAAATTTCACTTAATATCATTTAACAAAAATAAACCATTCGATACTATTTATACTAGATTTTTCAATCTTGAAAAATACACACCAAAACTGCAAGTAATGAAAAGAACTTTTAGAATGATCTAATAAATAATAGAATAACTTATTTATAATGAAACAATATACTAAATTTAAGCATTTAACAATTCTTTCTCAACATTATTAGAAAGCGACAAATTAATATGATTTTCACTAATTAAGATCTTGGTTAATCAAAAACTCATTAATCATTGAATTTTAATTTTATTAACATTCAACCATATTAATAAATTTTCTTAACTTTAATCTCCTTAATATGAATTCAAATATAAAATTGTTAATATATTCGTAAAAAATTAGAGAATGGATTTTGGAAATTGATACACAGAAATGTCAATAATGATTTATTTCACTTAATAATTCACTTAATAAATAAATTTAAGAAAAAAAAAGAAATCCAATCTGGATATTCAAAAAAAAAAAAAATTGGAATACTTTATCAGATCATAATGATCTTGAAATTAGAAAATCAATTTAAAATTAAAAAAAAGAAAATTTTAATCTTAAATCTACGTTTCATTCGAATGAAACTTTTAAATCATTTTTTATATCATATAAAATAACATAAAAGTAATTAAATATTTAAAAATAAAAGTATTAAATTCATTATATTTTGATTATATTTTGAAGAAATAAAAAAAAATTTGATTAGATTTGTCTTAAATTTTTTTAAGTTAATTAGAGAACCCTTAAAAAGAAAATTTTTTTTTTCTTGTTGTACACATTATATCAAAGTATTCAGAAAAAGTATTAAAATCCATAAGAAAATAGCACATCGACATATTTATTATAATATTATATTAGCATATAATATATGCTAATATTCATATTCATATTTTAATTTTAAATTTCATTTTAAAATCTCCCAATTTTATTAAAATCCTTAAGAAAATAAAATCTATCAAAAAGTAATAAAGATACTAAACATATCAATGCTCACATATTTAAATTTTAAGCTTCATCTTGTCTATCATTATATATTCCTTATCTTATCCTTAAGTCGCGGTCACACTCTATTCGTTGCCATTACACACGTCCTTTACTTTCAAGCCCAATTGCATTTTTAAAGGCGCAAAAGGGAAAATAAAGGGCGAGAAGAGTTTAAGATCCACGGGTTGGATCCCAACAGTCCAGTCACAAGAATACTTTGAGGTTTGATTAAGCCTTGTGTGGCTACTCTCGGTCCACCTGAGTGATGCTAATTAGCTTCTCCTTATGGAGGATAGTTTTAGCGAGAAAAAGACAGAGAAAGGACACGGAATACTTGTTTCATGAATTTTCTGTGCATGTTGTTCTTTCGCGTCTCTTTTCTCGGGAAACACATTTAAAGTAGAAATAAATCCATTATGCAATTCTCCAGACAAGTACGAAAAGTTTTACATGGAAAATTTTTTTGAGAAAAAATATTTATTTTTTTCAGGAACATTTGGAATTTTTTTTTAATAATAAATTGATTTTGATCTATATTTATTTTTAATTGAATATTGATATGATTTTGATTTATAGTTTATTTAATATCTATTCTTTGAAAAGAAACATTTTGATTAATTTTATACAATATAAAAAAAATAAAAAAAAATTAGTTAATTATATAATTATAATAAGTCTTTATATTATTCATAAATTAAATACAAAAAGATATCGTGAAATTAATAAATAATGTTTGTTGTGAAGAAACTAGAGCATCATATACACATATATAGTTCATATGTAATCGTATATATAACACGTGTTAGTAGTATGTGTAACACGTGTTAAAGTATACAAAATGTACAGATAATGTAATAACAGAACTATAATTCTATTTTAAGTGAAAATAAAAAAAAATAATCAAGGAAAATCTTGCATTTTTTAACAAACTTTATTATATTAGTATACAGTTTTCCTCACAAATACACTGGTACAGTTGCAATATATAATTATGCATTTTTTTCAAATAGAACTCAATAATCTTTTTTTTTTTTATTTCATAAATTAATTCTTCACATTATTTTGCGTATAAAAATTATAAAATTTAATAATGTCAGATAATCATATAACAATTATTTTTAAAGTTTTATATATATAATAATTTATATAATAATATATATAATAATTTTTGTATAATTAAAATATTTTAAATTTAAATTATTATTTTTAATTTTGATAATATCTATTATGATATTGTATATATAATAGCAAATATTATAGTATATACAGTAAAATATAGTATATTTGTTATAAACGTATTTATGTAACTAGAACACGCTCTACAAGTTTTAGATAATATAAAATCTACTTATTATATCTATTATATAGAATTCAATGAATCTAACTAGAATTTCATTCATATCATAAACAGATGTTACTGTATTAAATAAAAGACATTAAATTATTTTGTGTATTGAAATAAAAATTTACTATTCAAATAAATATTTATTTCTAGTCACATATATTGAAGATATTCTAAATTCAGACAATATAAATGTTAATGCGTTCCATTTCAATACCTCTGACGAACAGAACGAAGAAAGTATGTGTATACGTATCTCTGAAAAGAACTCACAATGAGTTTCTACAATTCTTCAGTTATCGTAACCATTCTATTTATTGAACTTTGTATATAACTTTACGGTCACAATGTTCATTATTCGGCCTCCTTATCGCATAAAATCTATTTATTGAATTTTATTAAAATTTCTTAAAATTTATTTTTTTTACTCGGCTCTATTTTCTTTTTCCATTAACTATACTTTTCTTTTATGGAAATAATTTTCATAATTTATGTTAAATATTTAATCGTTTATTAAAAATAACAAATGTTTATACTTATAAATAGAAATCTATATTATTTACAATAGATTTATTTAATTATTTAAAGTCTCAATTATTCAGAATCTTAAATATTTCGGTGTCTTCTTTTTTATTACATTTAAGAATAAAATTCTCGATTACCATTGATAGTTATTTTTCACTAATCATTCATATTATATTGAAAATAATTATTCAATAATAATAATTTGTAATCTAAATATAATTAATAAAAAATAAATCTTGAATGTTTTATTCTCAAATGTTTTTGTATATAATCCTATTTCGAATTTCTATTTCTATAATTAATTTTTCTTATATATTTCTATAATTAAATTTTTTTCCATCACTTTTTGAAATTGCTAATTGTTAGATAATTATAGCTGATAGTAAATTTAATTTTAATCCTTATCTTATATAGGATTTTCATTCTGAAAAATAACATAAATAAAATAATAATCTTCAAAAACAATATATTATATATAATATAATATATTATATATAATTTCTATTATATTGACAGAAAAAAATACACAATTATTATTATATTATATATTTATAGTAAATATTTAAAATATAAAAATAATTTGTAAAAGAAAACAATTTCTACAAAAGATGCATTTTTATTTATTTCCTTCCAAATCTTGATTATCTCGAGATAACCTTGATTTATCCAGATTCTATATCTCCTCCCACTTAAGCTACTTAATCATTCAACTATATATTTTTTAAAACAAAAAAAAAAAAAAAATAAAAACCAATTTTTTTTCTTTCTTCTTTAGCATAAAAAGATTTCAAAATTCCATCGATTTGCAAACATTTTCAAATATATTTGCTGACAAAAAAAAGTTAAGAAATAAATTTATCGTTTGTGAATTTATATATTCTGAGAGAAATAAATTAGAATTAACAATATAGATATAACAGTCTATATATCGACAAGCAATAAAGTTTTCTTGGAATGTTTACATAAACATCAAGTAAAAATAAAAATAAATATAAAAAAATTTACAAACAATTCATTTATTTCTTAACTTTTGTTCAATATTTATCTTTCAATGCATTGAATTTTGACTCTCTTAGAATAAATCGAAATACTGGGCAAGCAATTGCATCATGCGGCTTCATGATCTGAAATCAATTTTCGCAAAAGAAATCTAACGATATCTTTAATTCAAAGAAGCTGCAAATTCTGAAATCGAGACATTCCACATGTGTACTGGTTTTATTATCGGTGTGGAACCATGTCAGTAGAAAGTAGTTGACGTTAGATGTCCCGAATAATCGTGGTGTTCCGGTTGCAGAAACTGTTGCTGCTACAGCACCCTCATCGTAACAGTAGCGCGCAGATGTCATCGATGCACTTCGTGTTTCGAGCAAATGGAATTAATGTCAGGCCACCGAGAATCTCTCATTCGATCCAACCATTTACATTTGTCAATTATAATTCTATATACATATCGCTGTCAGATATAGTGGTAAGAAATAATTGTTTTAGTTAAATTCATGAATAGTAAAAGGAAAAAGTTTAAGTTTTCTTTTTAGATAGGTTAATCACGTGATCGCATATGACGATTTTTGGGTAGAATTCTCTTTTCGTTTCGTTCATTTGATTATTTTTTCTTAATATGTAATTCGAAATTTTCATGTTCAATGATAAATTATAAATTAAATATTGAGAAGAATAAGTTAATAAGAAGGATCATCTTGACTTCAAATCTCGAATAAAATTTTTACACACAATAATCCAAAACTATCAAATTTATAACTGTTGAGAAAATTTAAATTTTATTTATTAAAATTTAAATTTTCTCAACAGTTATAAATTTGATAGTATGTATTTCTAAGTTGGACTAAATTTCGATATAAAAATAACTTGTTATAGATTAGATTAGATTTGATCAGAATTTTTTGAAAAAAAAATGTATTCTTTTGAAAAGTTTTTAAAATTATTCAACTTTGTCTCATATCTTTTTACAGATTAACAATTTAATTAAAATTAATAATAAAGTGTTAAAGATTATTTTTTTAGCTACATAATTGTTAAGGATAAGAATATATAAATTTTTCTGAAATTCCTGTTTTTTTAGATTTTCATTTTTGAAATTTAATGACGAAATTTGAAATTTACAAAAGTGAAAGTTACGTAAAATCATTTGCATAAAAGTATTTTTTAAAAAAGAAGAGAATTCACTCTTTAAAATAATAATTATTATTTTTTATATTATAATATTAATATTAATAATAATATATTAATATTGTTTTTTAAGGTTTAATAAAAGTATTGATTTAAATAATAAATATTATTCATTCATCAATTTTCTAAATATCTTTTTTCTTTTTTGAGATGTGCAAATATGCTTAATATTCAGTCAGAGTTTCGTAATTTGAAAATTTTTACATGAAAATTTAAATATGAATTTCACAACTTCAAATCAATAAATTAAACAAATCGTAATATAAAATCTTGGCCACTAAATTTCATTTTCTAAATTAATATTAAACAAATAAAAGAAAAATCTAATTTTTTATTAGTTTGAACATTTTCGTTAAACTTTTGCGATTAACTATTTTGAAAAAATCATTAACTATCTAAGAAATGAAACTTGATGTATACGAGAAAATTCAAATATTTTTGTTATTTATGAAAACGTTTATTCAATGAATAAAAATCAGAGATAAATATGGAATAAATTGATACTTTGCATGTCAACTTTTATTTTTTAATGGAATTATATTACTTAATGAAAGAAAAAATTGAATTTTTACTTTAAATAAAATAAAAAATGGAAAAAACAAAATTAAATAGTATATAAATTAAAAAAAAAATAAAAAATAAATTATTGTGATAATAGATAAAATAAGTAAATAAAAACAAATGTATATATACATATATATATTACATTAAATATGCATTAGATATTATATTACATTAGATATACATATAAAAATGTATAAAAAATTAAATCATTGAATTGTAAACACTAAATTTCATTTTCTAGGATAAATAGAAAATAATTTTCTAGGATAAATATATTTTCTGCTACATATATATCGTATATTAATATTACTTCTTTTTTTCATGAAAAGTGATTTAATAAATTTTAATCTCATCATATTGACGATATTTTTAAAAGTTGTATTAAAGTAGTTATAATGCTTTATAGCATTAATAAAATTAAAATTGTTAATAAATTAACAAAAAAAAAATAAAATATTTTACTTTATTAATTTATTATTATAATTATAATTTTAATTATTATTATAATTTATTATTATTTAAACTTTATTATATTTTATAATTAAAAATAGTATAGATTAGTCGTATTTTCCTAAGAATTTAACTCCGTGTAATTAGTAAATGTGTTAAAAAGTCTTATCTCGATTTCTCGAATTAGTTCATCCTTTCTTGGTATCTTTAGAATTTACAATTTCAAATGAGACGTATTCGACTTCCCCCTGCAGAGGATTTTTCTCTATGAAAGTTCACAGTGAAAACGTAAGTGTCGCGTCTCCGAGAAATGAGATAAAAAGTTTTTATTAAATATGAAAACGGCTGTTGACGTTCCACAAAACTTTTCAGAGGACGTAATCGGGTATTTTTTGAAAGTTTCTACGTTCTTTTCATTCCTTACATATGTTAATATCCAAGAAATTCAATGTTGATTACGGCTATTTCTATTCTTATCGTAATTCCTAATTTCTTCCGTATTTTAAAGTTGTTCTTTTAATCTGATTTACGTTAAAAAGATATAGTTATTTGCAATTTATAAATATTTCAATAAAAATGATAACTTCTATTAACATAGAAATTGTTTCTTTCTTAAAATTAAAAAGTAAGATAAAGTTTGCAATTTTTTAATCGAATCAGCGTACAATTATACAAGATTTCATTGAAATTGATATGTATTATTTATTGGATATATTTATATATATTTATAGAAAATATATATATATATATATTTATAAAATTTGCTACGAAAAATTAATCATAAAATAAAATTATAATAATCAAAAATTAAAACGTGAACTTGAACTTTTTCAACTTCTCAAATATGACATTAAAAAAGTAATATGTACTCAAAGAATATATTAAAAAAACATTATTTATACATTTATATAAAAGAAACATAAAAAACTGAACAAAATATTTTCTTTTTCTCTTATCTGTTTTTTTTTTTATTTTATATATACAATATATATACAATATGTAAGAGAATTAAGTCAAAAAAAAAAAAACAATTAACGTTCACAAAATTTTTAATATTTTAATACTATCCCTCTTATTTCTAATATGTATTGAGTATTAACAAAGAGTTAAAGACTTTATTTTTACTTATATGAAATATAAGTCTTCATATACATATGTACATATTCTTCATTGACGAACTTATTCATCTCTCTTGGTTCCTCTTAACCCATCATCACTCAACTTCTTTCATTTTTTACCAATGAATTTACACTACTATCTCTCTCTTTCATCATAGTTTTCTTCTGTTCCTGCTAGTGTCGCTCACTTTATTCTTGGACCAGCACCCAGGATGTACCGCCCACAGATACTGTAGTGTCCAGGAGAGCCTTGTTTTCATCCAGGTCGAATCCTTTTGAC
>NW_006263901.1:6531-14346 GCF_000469605.1 Apis dorsata | reverse complement strand
TCTCTCTCTCTCTCTCTCTCTCTCTCTCTCTCTCTCTCTCTTTCTCTCTCTCTTTCTCTCTCTTTCTCTCTCTCTTTCTGTCTGGATAATTACAGACGTGGATTGTACAAAGGCTATAGTCACTGTTGCAAGTAACAGGAATTGGTCGAACCTGTTCACGTGGCAAAATTCTGTAGTTACCTAAGGCTAGCCACAGTTTCCAGTATGTAGTGTCGGTTGAAGGAGAAAGGTGAGCCGCTTGCGGAACGGTAGCTGGAAAACTTAGATCGACGCGAAGCCCTGGATAATGCTGTTGAGTTGTCCATGAACATGGATCGTGATACGGAGAGTGGTTTGTAACAGTCGCCTATAGTAGTTGGTCCTTCGGTAAAATGGAAGCCAAGTGAAGGATTGAATGAACAGATGATATCGATTCGAAAATACTTGATATATTACATTGATGTGCATAACTATTTAGCCATTTGATGAAATACAAGAAAAATTTGTAATATCCAAATGTTGTAATATAAATATTTTTAAGAATAGTTTGAATAGAATTAGAAATTGATAATACAAATACAAGATAGATAATAATCGATAATGATAAACAAGGAAAAAATATATTAAATATATTAATTATAATATAATATATAATATAATATAATATAATAACTTTAAAGAAATTATTAAAAAATTGTTTATAAAATTATTACTTTGATTTAAAAAATTAAAGATAGATACTTTTTTTTATACAATAATAATTAATATTGATTTGGTAAGTTTTTATTTCAAATACATATTTATATAATATAATATTTATATATCTTTAAATAAATATTTAACCATTTGAAATAGAAGAAAAAGAAGAAAAATTTATATTATTATATTATTGTGTTGTAAATATTTTTATTATAAGAATTGTTGGCACTTGAGAAAGCTAAGTAATTTGTAGAATTTTAAAAAACTTTTACTTAAGTAAAATTATTGTTTTGATTTAAAAATTAAAAAAAAATTCTTTAAAAAAGTTCTTTTCTCAAAATTATTTTCTTTTTACATAATAATTAGTAATTATTGAGTTGATGAATTTTTATACTTATTTTTGATAAATTTTTAAAATATGAAATTATTCTCAATTTTTAAATTAATTTCCAGAAATATAAATTTTAGAACATATTAGATACTAATAGCATTAATAATTTAAATAATAGATGGTGTACAATTAATTTTGTAATTTCAGATATTTCATTTTTACTTTCTATTTTATTTCTTATAATTTCTTAATTGATTAATTGATGATTTTACATACATTTGATAAAGTTACATAATATCTTGTAAGCAATTTAATATGCTAGAGAAAAAGATCATCATCTGATTTTTATTATTTATTATTACTTTATTATTATTATTTATATGTATGTATATATATTAATATATTCGAGGAATAATTTTGAAATTTTTAAAAATAAACATAAAATTACTATATATAAAAATATTGATTTAGATTTATTTATTAAGTTACAACCAATTGAAATATGTCTTAAATGATAGAAATAGAATGAAATCGCCCTATCTATTTATATTTTAATTTTATATCTCATTTCAGTTTAAGGTAAATTTTAATTGCTTATAATTTAATAAATAAATCAATTTTTATATTTATTTTGATCTTCAATCTTCTAAAAATATCCTACGAGTTTATTAATATATAATATATAATATATAATAACTTATTTTAACAATATTTGGGATTTTGAATAAAAATATGAAAATAAGCAAATGCTTAAGAATGATAACGATGAAAAAGAAATTTGCTCTTTTTTAATGTTTTTAATGTTTTTTTTAAAATTTTTTTTTTAATAAATTGTACATGAAAATAATTAAATTGAAGTATATTTAATTAAATGAAAAATAACACTGGAGTTTATAATTATATATTTAATTAGTTAAATTCAATATATATTTGCTTTATGAATAAAGATATTTATTATTTTATTAAAGCAATTTAAATCTTCATAGAGAAGTTATTTTGCAGTATATATAATCTCGCCTGAAAGTTTTAGAACATTTTTTTTGATTCAAATGAAATGTTAATATTTACTAAAAAACTAAAACTAAAACTATTTACTAAAAATTGAATTGAGTAATTTTTTTTCATAAATTAACTTCAAACTTAATAATATATCTAGAATTTCATTAAATAATAAAATTAAATAAGACTAATGTATTGATGATACAAAAGTCTCATTTCGTAAAAGAAATTATAATCGAATTCAATTTAATTAACATGAAGAATGTTTTCTAACATTTATTTATTCCAATAGTCATTTTATCAAAGCTACAGAAAAAAGATAGACAGTTTTTTCCGGATGGATTCCAATTTTTCTGCCAGGTTTCCCCGAGAAGTTTCAATTAACCAACATCTGTATATTCCACGTTTTTATAATTTAAAAGCAACAACGTCGTTTCTATAGAAAATATTGGAAAGCTGCTTATAATAAAAAACTCAGTGTTATAACTCGTACGTTCCCTTAGTTTTTTAACGCTTAACTGAAAACGGAAGTCCTCTAGTTGTATTTCGCATTTCTCACTTTCTCATTTTTCTTTTTTTTTCTTGAATGATGTTTCAACCTAGTTTCGGTGAATGAAAAAAAATAAAAAATAAAAATAAAAATATCATAGATTTACAACATACACTGAGAATTTCTTTTAAAGTAATTTATTATTTTAAAAAAATGTTAGATAAAATAAAGAATACCTTATCTTTTTCGAAATGATGAATTCATGTTTTGAATAAGTATTGCAGTATTTTTTTCATATTTAAATTTATATAGAAAAATCATATGAATAATTTAATTATTTACAATAAAATGTAATAATTTTAGATATAATCTTATTAATATTTAATATATGTGATTCATAATAAATTATTTTTTCTTTAATTTAGATTCAATGATAATCCATCAAATTTAAATTTTGAATTCAAATTTATATTTCATATTATACCAATTTACAATTAGTAAAAATATTTTCAAACAATTATGCTTTTTTTTTATTTTTCCAACTATTTAATCATTTAATATAAAAAATATATATTTTATTTTTATGTAATTTGATACAATTATTATTTAATTATTATTAACTATTACTATTTATTTTTTTTAATTTTTGTAATATCGCACAAATTATTATATCTTATATACATATATTATATCTATATTTATTATATTATATTATATCTTATATTTCAATATATTATATTATATGGTATTACATATTTTTTATAATTTCATGTTTGTATATTATATTATAAATTTCATAATTTATGATATTTTGCTCTAATTATCACAATATTTTATCCAATTATCTATTTTCTTTATTGTATCATAATTTTACATCTTCCTTATTTTAAAATTTTTTATTGTTTCTTTCAAAAACACCTATTAAAATATCATAAACAATTTGTGATTATTAAATTAATCACAAACTGCTTAATAAATTTTATATTTGATATTATTAAAAATGTTTTAAATTTATAAAAAAATCTTAATAAAGTATATTTACTTTTATATTTCATTTAAAAAAATTATAGTTAATTGAAATAAAAAAAACATAATTATGAAAACACATAATAATAGTGTAAATATAAATATATAATGTATTTACTACAAATACATAATACTATGTATATATATATAATATAATATAATATAATATAATACTACATATAACAATTTAATAAAATAAACTTCTGCTTATAAATATAAAATTCAAAACTGAAATAACTTAATAATTGTAATATGAAACAAATATTTAAAAAAATCATGTTCCGTCTCTATAAAGAAGTTTATCTCTTCCAAATTTATATATCTGATATCGAGTTTTAATTCATTCGTCCCACTGAAACAACAGATAAGCGAAATTTTATCGTAACTTTGTTGTCGCGATCGTGCATTTACATAAAATAAAATAAGATAAAAGGGAAACGAGACAACGGCGAATAAAGCGGCGCGACGTGTACATGGGTTAAAAATTATCCATGTCCAGTGATTATCATCTCGTTCCTTAATCACCGTCCGATTAATCTACATTTTTTAGGTTTATGTTGTTCAGAGAGCTGGCCATTATGAAATTACCCCGGTCGGAGCACGTATCACGAAATTATCCAGGTAAATCGGGCCAGTGACAGTAATTATGTCACCGTCAGGCCGCGTCTATCTCAATTATCCGGTTACATTTCCAAATTTTCATCTGGTTTAATGGCGCTGCTTAAATTTCGCCGTGAAACGCGCCCTGTTCCCCCGCTCTATTCCCCTTTCTCTTTCGTGCCTTCGAGCTAATCAATGCGAATCGCGACAATTAATTCATCTAACCGCTTCCCACGATTTTATTCGGGAAACCGGATGAAACAGATGAAGAAACGTGAAATTTTAATGATAGTATGCCGAATAAATTTTGAAGGAACAGTCATTCATGAAAGTCATATTATGAATTATATGAATTATATGAGTACTTGTATGAGTTTGATTAACGAATTATGTTATTATAAATTAATTATGTTATAAAAGAAATTAGTTGAGATTAAACTTTTAGATTTATGTAAACTCAATTCTGAAACCTTGTTTCAAAATACTTTTGTATTTCTTTTTTTTTAATTTTTTTATTATCAATATCTTTTTTTCTGTGAATTTATGTATTTTGTCAAGATTTATTTGTAATTATTTGTAATAAATATTCGTAATTAATAGTATTATTTTGCAAAGAATTCAAAATTTATTTTTTAAAGAAATTATAGTTTAAACAAAAATTTATTTAGAATCTTCTTTGTCAGATTTTGAATTGAAAGTAAAAAAAAGTTTCGAATTCTTGAATTTCAAATCAAATGACAAGACAGAAAATAATCGATTTGTTAAAATTTGTTAAAACTCAATATATTCATTAAACAAATGAAATAAACAATTATTTAGAAATTTTTTAAAATAAATATAATAACATATCAAAAAAATTAATTAAAAACAAAAGTAAATAAAAAAAATATATTTTTTAAGTTATAATTTAAGTTTGCATAAATGAAATAAAGATGAGATAAAAATAGAAGGAAGCGACAATGTGACAAAGATAAAATGTTTCTATCTTTATCTCATTGTATATAATGTAATCATTTTTCATTAAATTATTTATAAATTTTAATAAATTTAAATTTAATATTGAACTTTATAACTTAATTAACATTTCTATATATCTTTTGTATTGATTTTAGCGTCTAAAATCAAATTTTTAAAATTTCTAAAATCAAAAGCGTCTTATGAATATATCAATATGTATATAGATTATATTTGAAGATTAAATTAAATTTTAATATTATAATTCTCATTCGTATAACAATTATTAATTGAATGTATTAATATAATTAATTAATATAATTAATTAATATAATATAATTAATAATTCTAATAATTATATATTATACTATAATATTTAAAAACATTTTGTTCTTTTAATTTATTGGAATTTTTTAAAATTTTATCTTATTCTTTCAACGATTCTGTTTTTTTTATCAAACTTTTTTTCAATTTATAGATTTGTTAAAAAGAGAAGTGAGAAATTAAATTTATCCTTTTCATTTATTGATTATCCTCTTCTAATATATCTTCGTCACATTACATTATTTCTGTTAAATATAGCTCAAAATCAATACACAAATCAATTGTCCTCACATCTATACTTCTCTAAGAATATATTCATTATATATACTTACACTTATGATAATTACAATTTTTTATTGTCAATAATTTATGTAATTAATAATTTAGCCATATTTTTTATATTCATATTATATTTTTGTTTAATTATTATTTCTATAATAATCCGATTGACAACATTGAAATTATTAAAAATTCATAGCTCAAGTAAAAGAAGCAATTACTATAAATATTTATAAAATCGTCTTGTATATCAATTAATATGAAAAACATTTTAAGACATTTTCTAATGACATTAGATAAATATAAAGCTATATTTTCATTGAAGTGAGAATATTGTTGATATTTTATTTTTCTTAAAAAATTATTGTTTATTTCCGAGTTTTCTTTCAAATGTTTAAGTTTTTCTTTTGCTAATAATAAATATAAAACTATATTCTTATTAAAATAATCGAAAAACTTTTTATCGCCTCTTATTATCTTATTATTATTTTTTGTTTCAATAACTTCTCAATTCTCTATTTTTATACTTTTTTAAATATTTTTCATTTTTTTATTTCTTATTAATTGTATGATATAATTATAATGATAACAAAATCGTTATGATATTAAAAATCCATAAAAAATAATCGAAGATTATTTTAAAAAATAAACAAAATTCGTTATTTTTAAAACGTGTTGACTTATGATGAAAAGTGGATCTTATATGTATGATAATCGAGAATATTTCGGAAACAATGGCTCGATAAAAATGCATATATAAAACACATGTCAAAACCATAGCTTCAAAGAAGATAACGATAGCTAATCAACCGTAGAATTGGTTTGTTATATACTTTTTATAATGTAGCTTGTCAGAAATATACGAGTAGATTAAATATGCATATATATACGATAAAAAGAATAAATTAACTCGAAATTGTTTATCGTTTTTATAATCTTAATATAGTTTCAATATTCAAAATTCAATAACTTGGCTAAAAAAATCATAATAATAAAATTTGGAAAATCATTGTAAGAAATCTTCTAGTCTATCTAATGAATTTAATGAAAAAAATTTTTTCAATGTCTGTATAACTGATTGAATTTATTAAATTTTTGATTTGCATTGATGAATAAATGGAAATTATTTTAGATAAAATCTTTTCTTCCATTGTAATAATTCCATTGTGATAAGTGAAGTAATGAAATAACAATTGTCAACTACCATTCTTGATGATAATTTTAATAATATACTAAAAATTATAAAAATCAAAAAATGGAATTTTTTTGACGTAATTATTCTTAAACTTAAATTGTTAATATGCTATTCAAAATTGATATATTAAAAAAAATTATTGAAATCAAAGAATAATACTATTTTATAAATAATTACTATTTAATTTTCATATCAATAATTTTTCATTCAAGAATTCATTCAATTTCAATCAAGAATTAAAACAAATTCGTGGTTATAATTTTTGAGCTTCAAATTATTAATTCCAACTACTTATTCCAAATAGAATATCTAATCAAAAAACAATTCAATCGATGCATGAAATATTTTCCAATCACGCAATGCGATCATAAAAATTAAACGACAATCGTTTCCAAAACAAAAACGTATCGTTTTCAGATTAATCCTGAAACCATCCATCCATCCTCGTAAACGTAACGATTCACATATCCGTTTCAATAACATTCGAGATATTTCTCGATGAAGATATCTCTATTGAGAGCGGAACTTTGCAAGTGCCCCCTTAAACCGTGGAATCGGACTACTTTGTCCATAATTTAGTTAAGAGCGTCATGCGTGTGACATGCACGGTATAGAATAGATCGGAACAACCGAAGCGCGAATAGAACTGGCGTACAGCCAACCCCCTGGTCCAGGATCCGTGTAAGTGACTTATTATCCGCCGTTTATACGCGTGCCCTCTATTAGAATACGCTATACAGCTTGGTCCTGCAGAAGCACACGCCTAATTCTTCTTCGTAATAGCGCCTATCATTAAAGGTTGCATGTAATTACACTCATTCGTGATTGTATACGGTTCGCCATGACCAGTGTCTCTTGTGGACCAAGTTGTGTCTTTTGATTGCATTAAATTTATCTGATTAGATGATTTTTACTTTATGGTTATTATGGTTATTATTT
>NW_006263901.1:0-6265 GCF_000469605.1 Apis dorsata | reverse complement strand
TTTTTTTTTTTTTTTTTTTTTTTTTTTTTGCTATTCATGAAATTTCTAATAAAATGAATAAAAGTTATTGCCTATAGTAACATTATTTAAGTTGTTTTGAATTTGATCGATTTTTTAAGATTGAAAATTATTATTTTATTTATTTATTATTTATATTATTTTTATTAAAATTGAAAATTTATTATTTTCATTAACTTTATGAATTTTTATTCGATAATTCACAGTAATTAACATTTCTATTATATAAATAATATTGAAAAAAATTCGAATTAAATTTAAAATAGATCAAAAAAAAATATCATTTATTGTGAATACCATTTACATTCATTTTATCAATAAATTTATAATATCATTAAAAGAATAAATATTATAATTAATAGAAATAAGAATTAAAATATATGTTTAAAAAAAAATTATTAGAAAATAAAAGTTTCAGATTCTTGTGCTTGAAAAATTAGTTTTATAGAAGTATGTATAAAAGTTATCTTTTAATAAATCATAAAATCTGAAAAATTAAAGAGACGCTTATTTAAAAAATAATCATATCTTCATTTCATTATTATTATTATTATTTTAACTTTTTATTTCATTCTATTGTTTATGAAAAAATTTTTTTTTGTTTTTGTATAAAAAATATATAAAAAACTAAAGATTCAGCTTTGTGAAATTTCTTATTTTTTAGCTATTTTCTCACTTGTAACATTCTTATTCTAGATTTTTCAATTTTGCATTTCTTGATTAAAGTCGATATGTAGTTCAGTCGATGAAATTTAATTCAAAATTATGAAATTGTCTTCTTATACTTTTTTTACTTCTTCAATTATTCAAATTCTTTAATTATACATTTCTTGAATAAAGTCAAAATACGTAATTCGAAATTCAATTCAAAATTATCAAATTAATGATTTCTTTTTGTACCATTTTTATTTTAAATTCTTTAATTCTTTCTATACGTTTCATGGATAAAATGAAAATACACGTATATTCGTTTCGGAAAGTCATTTATGTTTAATATTCTTATAATAGGAATTTCCTATAGATTAAATAAAATTTTCTAATACATATAAATAAACTTGTGTAGAGATATATAAAATTAATTGATATTAATCTAAATCAGATTTAAAAATAAGAATAACTATAATTTTTCTTTAATTATCTTATATTAATTGTTTACATGTTTCAAACTTTATTTATTTATACTTATTATTATTATTATATTAGTTATAATAACATTGCATATGTACTTCTTATATATTATTTATGTACTTCTTATATAAAATTTAAATGTGCAAAAATCTGCACATAATGCATATAAATGTATAAAATATTCAATGTATAGTATATAATACAAATAATACGCATATTCGAAAAACAAAGCAAATTATTAAGTTTCGTTTTTTAATCATATTTATAAAAATTTGATTTTGCATATTCTAGTTATAAATCTTAAAGAAACAATTTATTGCAAATTTAATAAGATTTGAATATGCAACTTCAAATTGTCATTATAAAAAAAGACACTAATTTATCAACCATTTTTCTATTCCATCATTCTAATTTCCTTCAATATTATTATTCTTAACATTTAATATTATTCAAAAACTTCATTAAAACTATCCATCCTTCTTTCTTTCGCATTCGCACATTTAATTTATTTCCCGTGTCCCGTTTCTCGGAACACAGTTTTCCAATTCTCGCAAATTTCCTTCTTTAGAAAAAGATAAACGTAAAAATTTGACGAAAATATTCCTTCCAATTTTCGTTGAGCCATGATCCTCTCCTGTCCATCTAGCCTTTTGTCTTTCCACCAATTCTTTTATGATTCTACGCGTTTCCAAAGAAATCGTCGCCGCCAAATATTTATTTGCGCGAATTTGAACACCGACATTGGAAAAATGCGATTACAAAATTTCCAGCATCCCGTGATCCTTGTTTATAACGATTCGACGGTTAACAGGTCGGTTAAGGAGTCTAACAAGAAAAAAGAAGAGGGAAAAACCCGTTTCTCGTGGACGAATGGCGAATAGGCATGCGAAAAGTTTTACACCGGTTTGCACGAAACGGCACCAAGTTCATGGCGTGGCTGATGGAACTTTTGCAACCCATGCAGAGTCAGCTTGGACCGATTTCTTTTCACTTTATATCGAGGCGGAATGACATAGGTATACCACTCTTATTAAATCCACTCCTCGCCTATTTAAAATGAAATTGTTTTGTCGCGAAGAATATTTTGGAAGAAGGATTTTAAAATGAGCATGCTGAATGAAACTTGATATTTTGTTTTATATAGAATATTGATATCGATACATTCATCTCTTTTCCTTATTTCAGTTGAATTTCCAAAAGTCAATCCGTATTTGATCCCGATTGGGCATATTTAAGTATGCATTATTATAAATAATCTTGATGAATCATCGATTATTCAATGTTGCAGAAATTTTGCGTTTTAATTTATGTGTAATTTTTTAAGGTTCTTTTATTTTTTGTACAGTAAAACTTTGTTTATATAAAATTCACTTGTCGTGTATAAATAATATACGACAATGTATAATATAACGAAATCTTACGTAGTTTGAATATTTAAACTATTACTGAATGTAGAAACTATATTTATATAATATGATTAGAAATATACATTGTATCTATGATACGAAAAAAATAATTCAATAATATTATTAGTTATATTAATTCAATAATATTATTTAGTTATTATGCTGCTTGTGAAATTATTTCTAAATTTATAATATTTAATATATCATTATGCATTTTAGAGAAAATGTTTCGTGAAATGCTTTTAAATGAATGTTAACTCTTATAAATTGAACGGAAAATCATAATTGGTAGGGGTATTAGATGGACTCTCATTATATGAACAGCCTGGTTATGTGAACGCATTTGTCTCCCCCTAGATTCATATAAATGGAGTTCTATTGTGCATAGTTAGTCACATTAACAAATGGGCGCCGAAATGATTACACGATATAAGAGAAATGTTGTATTGAATGTACTATGATCAAAGCTAATTTTCAATTCTTTTACAAAGTAAAATACTTTCTTTCTGAAATAACAAATCAATATAAAAATTCTATATTCTCGCTAAAAATTATATTTAATTATTTATCTATTTCTTTAATAATTTATATTATCTCTATTTTTTATTAATCTATTCATTTATGATAAATAAGTCTAATCTAGTTTTTCAATTTTTTTTTATATATAATCCATCAAAATTTATTAATTGTTGTTCGATATTGATTAAAAATTTGTCAATCATTATAAAATAAATTTTACTTGAATTTAATTTTTTTGATAACTATTAAATTAGATGTTCATTTAGTTTTTTTTTTGTATTCTTTTTTATAGAGAAATGTATAAAATTAAGAAATGGAATTGAATACAATATTTGAATATGAATTTGAATTATTTATTAAAAATCATTGTTATTATTGTTATCCATTTGAGAATAATTTAAAAAATTCTTAGATAGTTAAATAATATTTGCACACATATTTACTTTTAATGCAGTATATAACTTGCAAGAAATACTCTCGAGAACAATTCATGATAGATTTATTTTCAAATGGATATATATCTTAAAAAAAAAAATAAAACTTAGAAATTTAGTAGTTTGATATTGTATAATTTTTTTTTATAGCTACTGATGGTGATGAATTTATCAGATTTTAAAAATATATTTTTGACAAAATATTTACCACGATATTTTAACCATTATTTTAATTAATATTTTTTTTTAATAATTTGGAAATAAACGTAACTTAATTTATTGCGCAATAATTTTTTTTAAGTCATAATTATAATATAAAAATTTTATAAAACATTTTATTTAAGAAAATCTGAAATTTCTAAACGGTATTGAAAATTTAAAAATAAATTTTATCTCTATAAAATGATTTTACCCCTTTAAAATAACATTATACTAAAAGAAATTGTTTCTTATACACATAAGATATTAATACATTCATAGGACACGTTTGGAAAATCGATTCAAAATAAATATAAAAATAAAAATAATATATAAATATATATTATATATATAATAAATATATAAATATAAAAGTATTATATATATAAATATAAAAGTCGATATAAAAAATTTTATTTATTTATTAAATATAAATAAATAATAAACAATTTAATTTTATCTAAAATAAAACAAGACAGATAGAAACAGAATTTATGTTTGTCAGAATATATTTTAAGGTTGTCGAAATCAATAAAATGTCTCTTTATAAATAATTATCAATTTTTATGACTGACTATATATTCAATTTATCATTATTTCTATTCTATATATTCAATTAGCCACCAATTAGGAATAAGATACATATTATGTTATTCTTCTTAAAATTTTTATTGATATTTCAGCTGTGTGAATATTTAAGTAATTATCGATATCGAATTTTTTATCCGGTTCTAGTAGCTCTATATCCGGTTTCGTTCGAGGCGTCCGCACATGACGTATCGCACTTTCAAAGCATTAGTGTGTCAAAGCTGGTGTGCATCTCGGGAAATCGGATCTTCAACGTCAAATGTATAGAAATATCCGATCGAATACGTCTCGATAGCGACGGATAAAAATTTGTCTACAGTCTAGTTCGTATCTTTTATGCGAAATTCGATATTTAAAACGTAGAATAATTTTATATTAGTCAACAAATGGATAGTGGAAAAAAAAACGAAGTTTATAGTATTATTTTTTAAATATTTTAATTGAGTAATTTTTTTAATTACAAGTTTTATAATTACACTTTAGTAATTAATTTACATAAAAAATTCTAATTTTTCTAAAAATTTGTATGTATATAGAGCATGATGGACTATATATACATAGAAAAGTTTTTCTCGATAAAAAATTTCTTAGCATCAATTTCTGAAGTTATAACATTTTATCAGTTTGCAAATTTTTGATATAATAAAATATTAAATTCTGAACATTTACAGAGTTATGTTTGATAAAGCAAAAAATATACTAAAACTTTTTGATTTTGTTTCCTTATAATCATATTATGCCAATTTTAGAAATAAAATTGCTTCATATACATATATTGCAGTATTACGTTATATATATTTATAAAATTTCATTAAACATTTATTTAAAAAATTAAAAATTTTAATACTTACTATATTACAAAGAATAATATTATTTAAATAAATATTATTTTAAGAGGATGAAATTAAAATTTCAATGCGTTTTTCTATAAAGCAAAATTTTATATTAACGAATTAATTAAAAATTTTTATGTGAAACATTATACAGAACATGAAGAAGTATTAAAACTTTAAGAATTGAGTTCACTTTCTCAAAGAGAAATTATTTATTATGTTTGATATATAATCTATTATACTCGATACATATATAAATTTTCTAAAAATCAAAATTTTCAGATTAAATAAGTTTTCTTATATAATATTATTGTAATAATTAATAAATTATCAATGATGATTATCAATTATATTATAAAATAAAAGTATATTATAATTATAAAATAATTGATAAAATATATATAAAATATATATAAATATTTTAAATAATATATATAAATATATATAAAAAATTGTTTTTCTTCATTGTATATTTTAAATAATGTTTCTATTTCTTTATTTAATATTTATTATATTTGAATTTTGATTTGAAATTCTATAAAAATATCAAATCATTAAATATTAATAACTGTTAAATATTAATAACTTATTAATTAATTCAATTAATATTAATTCAATTAATACTTATTAAAAATTAATTTTTTTAATAATTTTTTTTTAAATAATTTTTTAACTTTTCAATTCCATAAAAATTCGTCTTTAATAATTGATTTTTAATTATAATTAAATATTAGGAAAAAAAATAAAAATTATAAAAAATTTATTTCTTTTACTAAAAAAAAAAGTTAGTTGAATTTTATAAGTCATAAAAAATTCATTTTCAATAACCGATTTTAAATTATAAAAATATACTAAAAAAAAAAAAAAAAAAATTGTTTTCTTATGAATATTATTTTTTACTTTCTAAATCAATAAAATATTGATCTTCAATTTAAAATTTAAAAAAAATATAATTTAAAAAGATATAATTACACTTTAGATATAATTACACTTTATAAAGATATAAAGAAAAAAAAAAAGAAATATAAAAGATGAAACTTATATGCATTCTTATTAATTATTTTATTGAAAAATTTTTTGAAATTATTATATTATAGAAATATTTATATATATATATATATTTTCTATATATATATATATA
>NW_006263900.1:136605-141709 GCF_000469605.1 Apis dorsata | reverse complement strand
TATTTATAAAATAAATTTAAATTTCTTGTTTTCAAAAGTGCATTTATTGTATTTTACAAATATAAACAATTTATTTAACTAATTTGATATAATTAAAATAATTTAAAAATTAAATGAAATCACATTTTTTTTCATATATTATCAAAAAAATATTCAGATACTTTAAAAATTTATCATAAAATAACTAAAATAACAATTTTTTATAAAAATCAAATATTGATTTTTGTGTATTCTTGGTTCTATAATAGGTTTTAAGCAATCTAAGATTTTTAAGAAATTATTTATTACTAATTTATTCTATATTTTATTCCTATTTTAGATGAATTTATCATTTTTAATGTATATTGCTCTTTTTTATCCATTTTAAAACCCAATTGTTTGTATGAAAATGATTATGCAATTGTATTAATATTATTATTTATTTAGTTTGATAATTTAAATTTGTTAATTAATATGTTTAATTATATTTATAAGTTATTATTGATTATATTAATATAAAAATGCATATTCTATTCAGTTCATAAAAGGAGAGATTGGGGAAGATTAATAATTTTTATATTTCCCACATTAAAAATAAAAAAGAAGTATATGCTTCAGTATAGAATGTTTTGTGTAAATTACATTAAGTTGTAAGTAAATTTAAGTAAATTTATTAACCTAAAAATCATATTAGTAAAGAAAGTTTTCGTGCTCTAAAATATAAATTTTTATTTTATTTATATAAGATTTTTATCATTGTGTATTGACTTTAAAAATTAATTTTACGTAAAAATATACTCAATATATGCCAATTACATATATATGCCAATTCTCATTGCTTTTAGTTTAAAATTAAATATTATTAAAATTATCGTTTTAAAATTTTACATTTGAAATAATCAAGGAAAATTTGATAGATATATTATATATTTTTAAAATAATTTACTTTATGTAATCCATAATTGCGATATGTAATTAAATATTCTTCAATAAGTAAGTTATGGAAATAATAATAATAATGATAGAAATTTATATTTTAATAGATGGAAATGTAAAACTTATCAAATAAATTCGCTTGATGATATATTAAAAATACTGTATTGAAAATTATTAATGAAAGTAAATGAATAAAAACAATTAAAAAGTAATTAAAATCAATAAAATAATATATTATCTAGATGTATAATTAAATATAAAAATATTAAAAATATTAAAAATACAATTTGTTATCCAAATTTTATATAAATATTAATTATGTAATATTAATATAAATATTTACAAATGAAGAAGAAAAATTATTAAATTATTAATATTATTAAATTATCAATATGTATTATATGTTAATGTTATAGATTTTGAGAATGATATAAATATTGAGAGTGTAAATGAAAATGTATTTTGCATTTATTGTAATTCTTTATATTTATATTCGAAGTCAAATAAGCATTGGATTTAGTGTCAAATATATTCTAAATACCGAATAGTGTCATATACGATGTAATATTTCATTGAAATTTATACGAAATAAACTATTTTGTTTTTATGTCTCATGTGTTCCATAATATAATATAAATCAATTTTTCCGTAAGTGGAGAAGCTTGAGACATTTTATATTATTTATGAAAAAACATTTTTTAAATACATTTTTTTGTTTTTATGAAAGAATAGAATGTTGAATGTAAATATATAAAAAGATCATTAAAATATTATTTAGTTTCTTTTATACAATCTTTTTTTCAAAAAATGTATTTTTTCTCAGTAATTTTCCTTAGTCTCCCTTATGTAAATCATAAGTTAGTTAAATAAATTTTTCATTTTTTGAATACTTACTTACATACAATATTGTAACATGCGTTCAAGGAATATTTTATGTTATTTTATAATAGATATAGATAACAAAAAATATATTGATTTATTATATTAAAAATAAAAAAAATCTGTTGATTTACTATCTAAATATAATATTTACAAAATCAAAGAAATCCATTTTTAATTTATAAGTGTAATTAAATATATTACAAATTTAATAAGCTAAATTAACGAGTATTTTGTACAATTGCATAAACATTTTCATGCAAACAATTAGATTATCGAATGTATAAAAAACAATAAACATTAAAGAAAAATAATAAATCATCTAAAATAGGAATAAAATATAGAATAAATTGTTAAAATAAAAAAAAATAATTTTTAATATCTTGTTGCTTAAAATCTATTATAGAATCAAGAAAATATCAAAACTTATTTAATTTCTATAAAAAATTATAAATTTTTAAAATCGAAATATTTTTGTGACGCGAAAAATAATTGTGATTTTTTTCTTAAATTTATATGATTTTATTATATTAAGTTAGTTAAATAAATTGCTCATTTGTAAAGTATAATAAATGCTCTTTTGAAAGAAACAAATTTATAATTATTAATTTATAATTAATTTATAATTAATTTATAATTTATAATTAACATTTTATAATTTATATAATTTATAATTTATAATTAACATAGATATAAATCATTGAAGTAAAGCAGACTGAATATTTAAATAAAGTTAATATTTGAATATTTTTGTAAATAATTCTAGATATATATATGTACATAAAATTTTCACTTGATTTCAAGATATTTTTTGGGAAATAAATTCATTCAAGTTTCTTATGTGAAACAGTAAGCGCTCAGAAAATATAAAAAATATAAAACGCATAAAAAGTATAAAAGATTAAACAGCTTTAATATTTAATTTAGATATTAAAAATCAAACGGTATTTATAATTGATTCTTTTTTGAAATTTCAAAAGCCTTAAAATTAAGTCGAGCAAAACTTTTTCTTCTTTTATTCGAAAAGCTTATACGCATATCAATTTGTCATTACATAATGAGTCTTTTTGTAAATCATAATATATTAAAATAATTTTTGGATGTAGTGCATTTTATGGCCAAATGAACTGAAATTTTGAAAAAAGATGGAAAGAGGAAAAAAGGAATCTTGAATTTTAGTTTCGGGTTTTTACTAATTTTCAAGATATTATAAAAAAAATTTTAGTACATTGAATTCTATGTATAGATGTATGTCTATGACATGATACGATTACTTATTTATTGTTTCTATAAATATATCGTAAAGAACAATATCCAAAATATAATGAATAATGACAAACATTCAAAAATATATAATGAATAGGAATTTATTATGAATTATAATTATAACAATAAATATCAAGAATGATTTTGATATTCATTGTAACTTCGATCATTATAATTTCAATCACTTAAGAATTGTTTTATATTTTACTTTTGCATTTCGCAGATTCGAAGGATTCATGGAATGTCCAAGTTCGATATCCGGATCAAATCTTTGAGATATTTTAAACCTATTTTAAAATATGATATTATTATTACTTAGTACTACTAATATTATCATATTATTACTAGTATTATCATATTAATATATATATATATTATTATCTTATTACTATAAAATCAAATTAATAATCGAAATCAATCGAAACGTTTGTCATAATATTCATTTCTTACTATTTTGATTTTATAAAAACTTTGTTTTATATTGAAATAAATTTTCACTCTTTTTTTATCAATATTAAAATTATAAATATAATAATATTTTAATATTAAAATATAAATATTATAATTGCTACAGAAATAAATATTCAAAAAATTAACAAATTATATATATTGCGGTTTCTATTTTTATTTTGACGATATATGATCGATCTTTACTTATATATGATATCTTATCCATATAATATTGTAAATATTTAATTTTATTCACGTGATATTAGAAATGTTCGATTAAAAATATTTAAACGATAGTAATTGGAGAGAAATTTTAAAAAATCTTAATAATCTTCATAAAAATAATCCAAGTTTTATAATTCGTTATTGTTTTATATGAAACGATAATGAGATACAGTGCAATGAGATAAATATAATTACGTATATCTATAACGTATATTTATATATAGTATCGTTGACTGATGTTAGATATAAGTAAGATATTGCAATAATAGATATCATTTGTGATTATTATAATTGTTTAATAGATTTATTTAAAAAATTTTTTTTTCATTATTTTATAAATATTATTACTCACTTTCGTTCATAAAAACTTGTTTGTTTATTTTTGTATATTGCCAATCATAGATTTAATAACACAATTTAAAATACACACAAATAAGATTATACATTTGTATATATTACAATTAAAATAAAATTATAACAAAATTATTGAATAAATAATTAATATATTAATATGAAACAAAAAAATAAATTCAATTTGAATTATTAAATCGAAGATTTCATTTCGTTATGTTACGATATTAATTTGTAAATATTAATATAATACAACATCGATTATTATAATTATTAATATATTACAACATCGATTTCAATCATTTTTCATATTTTTATAAACGAAATTTATGGTAATAAAAATCCTTATCGATTTCAATAATATATTACAAAAATCAACATTAAAGAATGTTTTTTTGTATGTTATCATTATTCACCTAAAGATTACTATTGTTAAACATTTTAGACATCTACTAAATATTTTAAATCTATTATAATCCAAGAAATAGATTTTTTATTAGTTATCTATTCTTGCCTGCTACCTCCATGTGTTTATATTAAAAAGAGATAATGCTTGTATCTATAATTGAATCTTTAAGAAAAATTCTAGATAATAATAATCTCTTTTTTTTCGAAATATCTCGAAAATTAAAGTCAACATACAAAAGAAATAGTTGTTCAAAATATTGATTTCTATAACGTATTCAAAAATCATCGAGAATCCTCTTATTTTGAATAATTATTTATTTGAATAATTTTTAATAATTATTTTATAACATTGAATAAATAATATCTATTATTTTGAATAATCCTTTTTTTATAGAAAATAATGCTGCATCCATTATTGCAATAAAAATTATATATATATATATTTTTATATTTATTTTATATATTTATTTTTTTATATACATTTATATACTTTAAAGTTTTTTACTTAAAACTCTAAACATTTATAATTTTTAATAATCTATAGTTAATTATTAGAAATATAGCAATTACAAAATGAAAAAATGATAAAATAGATTAAATAGATTAACTA
>NW_006263900.1:132578-136517 GCF_000469605.1 Apis dorsata | reverse complement strand
AGAGAGAGAGAGAGAGAGAGAGAGAAGAAAAAATGATAGCCTTGAAAAATACTTATCAAATAAAAAAAAACTGTTTTTTATCTCGTTTTTAAATCTTAAACGCAGTAGGCTTAAGAAACACTTTTTTCAACATAACAAGGATAATTCATTATATTTCATTACGTTTATATTCACTATAAACATTTATTAAACTTTCAATGATGATATTCATCATTAATATTCTTTCTTTTAATCGATATTCAATACATATTTATAAATTCATATACATCATTAAATAAAATTCTTATACATGTAAAAATCAATAACCATAAAAGTACAAAAATTAATAAAAAGAAAAATGATTATGAAATTTTTTATAAGTCAAAAAAAAATAAATTTTAAAAAAGATCGAAAACAAATAAGAAAGAAATAAAAGCGTAAAAAAAATATTTTGTATTTCATCCAAAAACAGGATTTATAAAAGAAATAAAAGATGAAAAAATTGTTGAAGATACCATAAAAAAGAAACGTTCAAAAAAATAAAAATAAAACAGATTTAAAAAAAAGAAAGAGAAGAGAGAGGAGATTGAATTGGTTTAACAAAAAAAAAAAATAACAATTAAAACGGTGAAGAAATAATCCAAAAAAAAAAAAATCAATCTTCGGTACTGATCATTAATTTGAAAAACAAGAAAAAGATTAAGATACAAAAGAAACAACTGCGTGACAAAAAGCGTCGCGACCCACTGCTGCTTGGCAACTGTTAATCCTTCCGCCGCAACATTGTCAGTTTTCCACTTATATACTTGCGCTCTCGCTTTAAATCACCCCCACTTTTTCGATTATGGCATACCTTGTGAAATTCAACACTGTAAGATCTTATCTATAATATCCTTAATATAATTCACTTGTCTTTTTTAAACTTTTCTCTTAGTTACATTTTTTTTAGTTACATTTTTTAACTTAATTCCATTATTCTTTTTTTTTTCTAATTCTTTCTCATCAACAAATCTCGCGAATAATTCACGTTAATTTAATTTTTTTCGAAACTATTTTCATATATCTATATATAATAAAATTTATTAATATTTTTTCAAAAAATTAAAATCAAAATCAAATATTACGGAATAAAAAATCAGAATTTTATCTTGATATAGCTAAAATTTGGAATTTCTCTTATATTTTGATACTTTTGTCGAACATAGAAAAAAATAATCAGTGAAAAAGAAAAGCTAAAATAAAACATTCTTCGTTTTATCGTATAATTATGGAAAATTATATCCTTATATAAACCTTTATAATAAAAATGATATATCATTCTGATAATCTATCCATAATAAAATTCTATTCTACGTAGACTTAATGTAATGTAAAATCAATTAACTTTCTTTGATCTTAATAAGTTTGAAAAATGTTGTAAAAAACATTTTGAATAATATTTTTTTTTACATAAATTATTTTTCTTTATATAATTGGATTTATTATCGATCTTAGTTTAGTAGTCGTAGTTTGCAAAATTACGAATAAATTTCTTGATTTTTAAAATTTATTTTTATATAAACTTTTTTAAGATTTTTTTTATGATATATAATGGACAAATTATAAAAAGAAATGTAAAACGATTGGATCCTTAGTTGGAGTTAAAACTTTATAAATTAGTAGATTTGTTTACGAATATATAGCATTATAGGAACAGATTCAATAGTTTTTATGATTTTTATAATTATAATATAATTATAATTGAAGTTTTCTCATTACAATAAAATTTTAATTGCACAATTAAACAAAACAATTTTAATTATATATTTATAACAATATTAAAATTGTACATTTTGATCAAAATTCAATTTCTTTTTGATGAATAGTTTTTTTTCAATTAAATTATTTTTATTTATATATTTATATATTATATATTATTTTATATATATAAACACATATTTAATTTTGAATAAATTATATATACATTATTTTGATTTATTAAAAGACTTCAACTTTATTTCATACAAAATATATAAATTAATTGACTGATAAATTGAAAATCTTCATTGAATTTATAAGTTTGATTATAAATTATTGAAAATTCATAAATTAATAATTTGTCAATAATTTATAAATTAACTGGAAAGAAATTTTGGAAAATAATAAATTCATTATTTTTTAATTTGATATAAAATATAATTAAAACAAATCTTAATAGTTTAAACAAGTCTTAATACTTTATAAAAACAATAAAATGAGATAAAATAAGTAAAATTCGACAAAATTGTAAAGAACATGAATCTAAGATGCTATTTGATAAATATTATTATTGTACGTAAAAATCTAATATTTTTTTCTCTATAATAATATATATTATTTTTCAGTTTTTTATGTAATAAATAAAATTAAAGAGAAAGAAATCGAAATATATATTTAAAATTTATTTAAAATAATATGCGTTTATATATTTAAAGTATAATAAATAAAAATAATATCATTGAAAAAAATTATTTATTGAAAAAAAATTGAATCTTAACTAATGATATACAATTTTAATATGTTATCGCTACAAAGATATATAGTATTTAAAATTTTATAATTATTTTATAATTATTTTATAATTATATTTTCAATTGTATTTTCAATTATAAAAATCTTAAAAACTATTAAATATTTTATAATGCTATATAATTCGTAAACATCAATATATAAAGTTTCATTTAAAGATCTTATACTCTTCTTATAAGATTAATATCATTGTCATTATTTTTTTAATCATTATAATTTTTGATTATTATATTTTATTTTCACGTTTCTTCGAATTTGCAGAAACTCATTATGAGCGAATGGAATATATTTACTGCTATGAAAATATATGTATATATAGACAGAATTCAATGTATAGTACCAAAAGTTTTTTGCAAATCAGTCGAAAACTAAAGCCAATTGTCGATTATAGGCAAAGATTATTCAAAATGATACAATATATTTCAAAATTATTAAAATTGATAAAAAGAAAACTAAATTAATAAGATTCATCTATTAATGTTTAGAAAAAAATACTAAATTATAAACATTTTATAAAATCGGTGCAATTTATTAAAAATATTAGAAACATAAAACAAATAATATAAGATATTTCATTTTATTGCTTAGAGTCAAAATTCTTTCTTTTGTATTGTGTATTTCATAGGTTTAATACATATACTTATGTATTTATACATATATGTATATTATACATGTACTTATACATATACTTATACATATGTATATTTTCACATTTTTTACTTATTTCCATTATCGAACATTGAAATTTCAACATTTAATAAATAAAAAATTGCGAATAGTTTAAGAATCATAATAATATTGTATTATTATTAATTATATATATAATTATATTTAATATATATAATTATATATATTAATATTAAAATATTATATATTTTCATACACATATAATATACTTCAGAGATTTGAGTCAAATATAACTTATTAAAATATAAAATTATCATTATATCATTTTCAAATATAAAATCGCGGAATGAAGAATTGCAATACGAAAAATATTTATTATTAATATCGATATAGTTCTATTATTCTATAATTTCTAGTTCTATAATTTTTAATCGTTTTATCAATCCATAAGATACATACAAATTTATCAAATGATCATAGTTAACATTCTTAGGAAAGATTGAGCAAATATAATTTCTGAATTTGAGAAAACTTAAAAAATGAAAATAAAAAACTATTCTTTTCACTAATTTAAATTTCAAAAAAATCTAATTGTTAAATTTATTATATTTTAAGATTTTATGCTTTATATTTAATATATTACAATAAATTTTTCATAGCAAATCATTTATTTGTGGCTGATCGAAGCGAAACAACTAATTCACTTAAATGTTATTGCATTGGAATAAGTTATTACTAAGAAATAAAAATAACTTTTTAATAAAATATTTCATTTTTTAAAAAAAT
>NW_006263900.1:130110-132255 GCF_000469605.1 Apis dorsata | reverse complement strand
AAAGAACAAACCAATATAATAAATATAATAAATATAAATATTATCTTTAATATAATAACATAATAATCTTATCTTATTAATTTTACTAATAATAATTTAATAATTGCATAAATAATAATTAATAAAAAATAAAATAAAATAAAAGTATAAGAAAATAAAATGAAATAAAAAGACGAATTTTAAAATTTTTAAATTGTTAAAAAACAATAATTTAAGAATAATTTATATATTTGCTATAGAGATAAATTATTAACATCATACATGTTCACGATAACAAGTGAATAAATTTTCACATATAATTTATAGAAATATTTTTTTTATTACATTGATTTATCATATTATATTTTTCTATTATAATGTTTTTAAATATCATTTGATATTATGATTTGATCATAAAAAAAATTAACATTAAATAATCAACAAAACAAAATAAATAAAGAAATAATCAAAAAGTATTTATCTTTATTATATTTTATCCTATATTTATAATTGTATATTTATCTACATATTATAAGATATATTATATATATAATATATAGACTCTTATGTAAAATCATATTATTCACTCTCATAAATACTATTAAAATGGATGACAGAATAGCGTGATTGATTTATCATCAATAATAATTGTGAAAGTATGAAATTGAAAATATGATAATTATTTTTATTTTGAAAATATAACTATTGGAACATCTTAGAATTTTTAACCTTAATCTTATCCCATTTATTCATTTAATTATTTTAATTATTTTAATAAAATAAAAAATTAAAAATTGGATTTTCATTAAAATTTCATTATTTTAAAAATCATCAATAATATATATCCTAATTTAATATAATCTAATTATATTATTATTAATTATACATAAATCTTGTAATGAAATGAAATGATAATTATATTGCATTTACATATAATAATAATGTGGAACCAATACAATATTAATCGTATTTTCAAAAAGAATAAAAATATTTCGATTATCATATTTGGATTGGAAGGAATAAACAATAAATCTAAATTTTATCTTTGATTATTTAATATTTCCGAGATATTAATTAAAAAATTTTGATATAGTATATTGAATTCTATTTATACGAGCACACATATATTAGCATAATGCGATTATTTATATATTATTTTTACAGATATGACTTGCAAATCTCGGTAATTTATTCGAAATAAGAAAATCCTCATCGATTTCAATTATTTTTTAATATGTTGTGGAATTCAATATTTAAATAATTTTTTCTTTTGCATATTATCACCATTCGGTCTAATTTTTGAGATATGTAAAAAAAGATTAATACTATTCCATTTTATAAAATTTTCTTTTATCTATATACAATAATAGATAAAAATATAAGCTTATCTACTAAAATAAAATAACTTTTTTAAAATTGGACTAAATAATTTGAATTGTTTTGGAAAATTAGAAAAATTAATTTACTAGATAATATATAAGTAAAATTTTAGAAAAATTTATATAGCATATATGTCTATATATAGTAATAATATATATAAAAATAGGAGTAGGAATCGTTTAAAAATTTCTCCCACTATTCGAGTATTGCTCCATATCATACAACCGCAAAAGTAAATAATAGATAATAATTTCAGTAAATCTTCTTGCGAATATAAATACAAGATAAATAAAGAATATCATCAGTATATAAGACTTGTGTCATTCATTGCGGAATATTTTTTCAATACATGGTAAAATCTTATTATAATATTATAATTTGGTTTATTTTTAAATCATTGACAGATATCATAAATGTCAAATATATTTAATCTGATAATAATATTAATTTTGCTATTTTATTTCATTAAAAATATATTATATATATATATGTATCTAATTATTAAAATTAAAATTTTAATATATATATATATAATATATAATATATATAATATATTTGTGGAATATGTTTCAAAAATTGAATCTAGAAGTCAAAAATACAAAAGTTGATATACAAAAATATCAATTAAAATTTATCTATTAAGTTATAACTTTATATTATAAAATGTAATTATATGAAAAAGTAAAGTGAAATCGTTCTATTCACTTCATTCTTTCACTTTTTCTCTTTTCAAATACTAAAAATATATTACTATAATTATACTGCAGATTTTATGCATTTATGTAA
>NW_006263900.1:121573-129942 GCF_000469605.1 Apis dorsata | reverse complement strand
ATAGAAAAAATTAAATAAATAATTAAATCTAAAAAAAGTAAAAAGTATTCAAAATATAGTACGCATTATGATATTTTAAAAATAAAATAAATTTCTATTTAAACTCCATTTTTAATTCATAAAAATTTTATTTTATATAAACATCTTTAGTAATATTTGAACTTAATAAACTAATATTTCTATACATTTTTCCAACTTTTATGTTTATTTTGATTTTAAAACTCTTCAAAGATGTTTCACAAATATCCATAATATAATATATTTACAGATCATGTTATATGCAAAAAAGAAATAAGTATATTATAGTAATAAAAAATATTTATGAATGGAAAATTAAAAACAATTTAAAACAATTTAAAAATTTAAACAATTTAAAAATTTAAAGTTCTAAAAAAGACTCTAAATTTTAATATATTAAAATAAGAAATGAAAATTGACTTACATAAATATTATAACATATATATTTATATATATTTTTTTTATACTTTAAATATTCTATTATAATTTTATTTAAAATTTTCCTTTTTAGATTTATTAAAAACAATGAAAAGATCAAACAACATGCGTGGAAAATTGGACGAATTCGGATTATTATTAATTCTCGTGCAATTTTCATATCAGGTAAAATCTAAATTTTTATATGATAAATAAATTGTAAAATGATTACACAAAATAAAATTTTTATGAACATGACAGAAAAAAATTTAAATTAATTAAGAATTAAATTAAACATTTTTTTATCAAATATCATAATTCATATTTGAATATTTTGTGTTTCTTTGCATATCATATACATTTTATTAACTTTTGTACATTTAAATTTTATAAATGCATAAATATTTGTAATCTAATTATATAGCTATATAATAATATAAATATTTATTATATTATGTATATTATTTGAAAAATAAGTTAATTCATATAATAAATAAATTATTCATATATAGAGTGTTAATATATTCATAACATATTTCTGTTGATTTTAGAGAACAAATACAAAAATTAATATATGATAAATAAATAATAAATTAATTATAAATGATAAAATGGTTTAGGCTTATTTATTAAGTTATAAGCAATTTGCGTTAGAAACGAGATGGAGATAACAATAGAAGCAAAACAATAATATGATAGAGATAAATTGTTTCAATTTATTTCCATCTTATTCTAATTTTAAAACAATCTAATTAATAAAGTTATAATTAATTATTTATTAAGTTATGATTAATTATAACTTAATAAATAAATTTCAAAATATTTTTCTTTATCAATTTTTGTATTTGTTTTATAACCTTTAAAATAAGAATTCTCTAAAAATAAATACATTAATCCTCTACAAATATAAATACATTAACATTCTATATATATGAAAAAGATGACTATACAGAACTCAACGGATTACTATACTGCAGCTGTAGTAGAATTTACACCAACTTATGTTAAAGATAATGGTCCATTAACATTGTCAAAGAATACAGATGCATATATCGAATATATTGAAAAAGCAAGTAAACAGGTAAGCTCAATTGATTATTAATTTATTATATTATTATCTGTTATACTTTCGAACAGTTTGCTTTTTTAATGCTTTTTTGTCCTATATTTTTTTTTTCAAGATTCTGCATCTATGTTAATATTTTGTCAATTAATATATTATTTTTATTCTTAGATATCATATTGTTTTCAATAACAAAGCATTAAATTTTGCATTGAGAAAATTTAGAAAGGATTTTGATACATATTCGAAATTATCACATTCTCGAGTTTTTACCATTGCACAACTGATCTTCCCGAATTCTATGTACTATAGTTTTAAATAAGTACTTGTTAAGTTGCAGGGTACAATATAATTTGCTTTTGTAACATTCTGATAAAAAATTTTACAGAATGCTGATATTATCGTTTTTCCGGAAGATGGATTGACATCACTTTATATGCCTAATAGATCACATATGGATTCCTGGACAACATTAGTTCCTTCCATTCATGATAATTATGTTCCTTGTACAAATACAAGTATTGATGTCGGCGAAGTAAATACTTTATATATTCATATTTAACAAACAATCGTTTTCGTCTTAATTTTTATTTTTCTTTATTTAATGTTTATATTCATAGACATTAAAAAGATTATCATGTGCTGCAAAACAGAATCGTATTTACGTAGTAATAAACATCGCTGAAAAACGACTTAATAATGATGAATGTTCTTCGAATTTTACATGGCATTATCATAACACCAATGTCGCGTTTGATCGAATGGGAAAGATAATTGCTAGGTAATTATATTTCAAAATTAATTTTATAACAATTTCTTTATTTTTTATCTTCATATACAGATATCGCAAAGTAAATCTTTATATGGAAAAACAATTCGATAAAACCAAGATACCAGAAATTGTAACTTTTGATACTGATTTTGGAGTGAAATTTGGTACCTTTATATGTTTTGATATATTATTTTCAGTACCGGCTTTAAATTTAACAAGAACATTAGGAATTTCAAATATTATATTTACCACTGCCTGGTTTTCGGAAGTACCATTTTTAACTGGTATTTTTATTTTTTCACTCTGCATTTTATTTTATTTTATTTTAAAAATGATTAAATATTATTTTTCATTTGTAATATTTTTTTTCAGCCATACAAATTCAATTCGGATGGTCCTTTGCTGAGAACGTAAATTTACTCGCGGCTGGATATCATCAACCGAATATAGGAACTTTGGGAAGTGGTATTTATTTAGGTAATAATGTTATATATTAATGTTACTTTTTCATTTATAAGAAACAATTTTTTATCACTATTATTTTCGATGCAAATAATTTTTTGATATTTTTTTAGGTCGTAATGGATTAATCAACGCTACTATGTTTAGTAATCCCAAATATCGACTTTTAATATCTCAAGTTCCAAAATCAACTAAATCCAGAGAAATTGAAGAGAGACAAATAGTACAAAAATTAAGAAAAGAGAAAAAGGAAAATCAAAGAATGAAAAAATATATTACACGCTATGAAACATTCGATTTTTACGACAAGCCAAAGAAAACAAATATTCTCAATTCGATAAAATTATTACATGATAATGTTACATCATTCGAATCTGTTTTATTCAATAGCTCGATAATTCAAAGTATTTGTTATCGTAATTTTTGTTGTGATTTTGAAGCTCGTATTGATACTATTAATAATTTATCATCGATCCATTATCGTGCAGTAGTTTTTAATAATGTTCGATTATATGGTAAGGAAGTAGAAGCTGGTGTTCGTCTGTGTGCTTTGATTCAATGTTCCAATGATTCAATTCGCTCTTGTGGTTTTATTGGTCAATCCAATATTACCTTTTTTCCTTTAAGCATTACGGCACGTTTTAATGATTATCCAAAAATTTTGGTAATGCCTAGTATACTCAATTCCTCGCTCCTTCCTTTCGAACAATGGTCATATATTGAGCATACATATGGGAAACAAACAAATCTAACTATTGTTTTAAACGAACCAACAAAAAATCTCGTTACTTTTGGTATATATGCTAGAGATTTTGAAAAAGATAAATAACTAATTTTAATAGTTAAATTTATTATTTTTTTGTTTGAAATTTTTTCTTCTTAAAGTAATGTTTTAATAAAAATATTACGTAATGTTATAAAGATATGTATTATATATAATGTGTTTCAACTTTGTTACAAAATGATTATTTGTAATGATATAAAAATAGCAGAGAGATGAATTGTTTGGTCACAAAGATAAAAAAGATTTTTCTTTTAAATCATATTTTTCTGAATTTTTAATTAATTAGTTTTTTTAAATAAAATTATATGTTATATCAATATATTGTTATAATGTGATAGTTGAATCTAACTACTTATGATTATGATCTTTACATAATCTTAATATGAAAAATAAAAATATGTGTAATAAATGCAAATAATAAAACAACTATAATTTATTGAAAAAAAATTTATTGTAATATGTATTCAAAATTCATTAATTCTTAAGTATTTAATATATTAAAAAAGCACAAGTTTTTTGAATATTTTTCTTCATGTCATATATTGTGTTTTGTTAAAAAAAACTTTCTTTAAAGTCTTATTGAAAAAAAAGTTGTAAAAATAATATCAGGAGATCATAAAAAGATTCTGATTTTCTCTTTCTATCCATCTATCCAGATATGAAATATTATACTGCAAACAAGCATATAAACAAGCATATATAATAATACATTATCTTGTTGAAATCATATATTCAAATCTAATATTAATGAAATATCTTCTAATAATATCGACAATATTAAACAATTAATTAAAAAATTTGTATGAAAATTATTATTAAGTATTGTATCTAAAAAGTGTAATATTTATAATAATCATTTATAATATTACATTATACATTCAATGTTTAACAATCTTAAAATTACATATACTTAGGATTTACTGCAGACTAGAAATGCATATTATGACTATTTACAGCTTCAATATTATAAAATGTAATTTCATCTGAAAAAAAAATTTTTTAAGAATCATTCTAATTTTTTTTTATCCAATTACAAAATTAACTTTCTAGATAAAATGTAGTGACAAAAAAAAGAAACGAAAAATTCGTTCTTGAAGAAACGAAAGATGACTTTCTTCGACGATACATAATATACGGTCTTATTTTATTTAATTGTAGATGTGACTAATATGCACAATTCCTATTTTTGAATGTTAGGAACGTTAAAATCAACCAATCAAATAGTATTTTTTCCAAAGGATTTGTTATTAACCACAAATAGTGCTACATATTTACAAACTCTTCATTATTTTTTTCTTCCTTCTCTTTTTTTTTTCTTTCAATTTCTTTTCTTTTTGTGATGTAGTTACACTCTCGATTATTTCAAAAAACAAATATGAATCACAACATGAAAACATAACAAAACACTAAACAAAACGGAATTGAAAACAAATTATTTACATGTTAATAGGTAATGATTAATAGAAAACTAAACACAAATGTCGTTATCTTTTCTATCGATTTTTTCTCGATTTCCAATTGAAAACTGCTTAAACGCGAGTGTATTGACATTTTATTTAAAATATCGATATGCACATACTGATTTACCAAAACCAGACTTTCAAGAATATCGTCGAAAATCTCTTCTTAATTCAAATATATCGGCTAAACGAAGTACTGATGAACGAAGAACAGCAAATTATGCTGCATCTTTTGGTATGTTTTCATAAATATTTCGGTTTAATGAAAAACATAATGAAACAAAAAAATCGTTTTCATTGCCAAAAGAATAATAGAAAAAGATAATTAACATAATATTTTTACAATTAGTGGCAGGTGTCGCAGCACTTTATGGATTAAAATCTCACATATTACATTACATATTTTTTCTTGCCCCATCACGAGGTATTTTAGCAGAAGCACAAATTGAAATTAGTTTACGAGATATACCGGTAGGAAAAGTATCAATATTTAAATGGCAAGGAAAGCCAATTTTCGTTTATCATCGGTAAGGAATCATGTATAAAGATTATTTTTTAATTATTTATTTTTATTTTAATTTCAGTTTTCAGTTCAAACTAATATTCGAAAAAATTTTAGCTCCCAATCCATTATAGACCAAGAAAGATTAGTAAACATTGCGGAATTAAGAGATCCTGAAAGCGATAATGAAAGAGCTAAACGACCTGAATGGTTAATTGTCATTGGAATTTGCACGCATCTTGGTTGTGTGCCAATTCCTAATGCCGGTATAATACGTGGTGGATTTTATTGTCCATGTCATGCATCTCACTTTGATGCAGCTGGACGTATACGTAGAGGACCAGCACCTACCAACTTAGAAATACCTGAATATAAATTTCTCACCGATGATACTATTCTTGTTGGCTAATTACCGTACTTGATATTTATCACTGTTCTATTAATTACTTTTTTTTATTCTATTTAATATAATATTAATCTTTATTATTTATTTCTATAAAAATGAAACTATTTCTTTTCTTTTCTTATTATTTCTATATTTTTTTACATATTATTATTAATATTATTAATTATTAATATCATCGCAATATCTGTTAATTATTATCTATTATTATCTTCGTTATCTTGTTTAAAAAAATATATAAATAAATAAAAATATATAGATGGCGCTAAAGCCACACTTCGACCATTTTATGTTTGATAATTTTCGATTGTTGGTTAGTATTTTACTTTATATGTTATATGACTTGATTTTTTATTTTTTCTTTTTTATTTACTTTTCTATATTCTATATTTTTATTTAGATCAAACGTGATACTAATTCATCATACTATAAAATTTAAAAATTGAGTCAAAATGACACCACCAATGGAAAGAATACAGATTCTTGAAACAATTGAAAAAGATATTATAGTGTGTTTGCAAAGTGCAGGTAATCAACAAATCTTTATTTTTTTATATATATTTTTTTCGTGTAAATAAAGTATAATTTATATATAAATTATAGGACAAGCTTTCGTAGAGCTTAGTAAAGAAAAATCTAGTTTAAAACAAGCTGAAGCACAAACTCAACAATTTTTGAAGACACTAGGACATGTGGAATCTAAATTAAGCGAACAAATTAATTATTTGACTCAAGTTTCTACAGGTAAACAATGTTTTAATCACCACTTAATCTCATTTTTTAAAATTTATCTTCTCCTCAGGACAACCACATGAAGGTTCTGGATATGCCAGTCAAAAAGTATTACAAATGGCATGGCATAGGTTAGAACATGCACGAAGCAGAGTAAATGAATTAGAACGTATCAAAAACAAATCAAGATGAACACATCTAATCATCTTTCTCAATTCATTATTTTCAATATATCAATCATAAATGTTTCAATTAAAAATTTTCAATTTTTATATATACATGTATAAATTATATAAAGCATTTAATTCATTCATAACAAATATATTTGTAATTTTCATGAAAACATATATATCTATACAATGAATGAAAATTTCAAAAATTGCATTATATCAAATAGTTCAATTATTTATGTCTATATTTTTTCTTACAAATAATAAAGTTACAAACATTTTATAGAAAAAACATTCCTATTATGTCACATTAAAAAATATAAACATAATAAAAATAAACATCAATAAATAAGTATTTAAGATACCGATCTGTCCATTATACCAATACTACGCTTTATTGTAGCAGCTAAAAAAAGTCTTGATCGCCTTTCTTCATCTAATTGTTTTGTCAATAATGACATTTGTGATTGTAAATCTGTCATTTGATTTTTCAATGTCCTAACTGTTTCTGATAATATCCTATTTGAAATGAATATATATATTAGATTTAAATTTTTAATAATATAAATATATATATTTTGATTTGTAATATATTGTATATAATAATTTTTCAAAATTAAAGAAATATTAATTTACCGATTAGTACAAAAATCCCAATTTTTACAATTATTCATTAAGGAAACTTTTTCTTGCATTTTATGTGAATCATATTCCAACATTGCTAAAATGTGAATAAAATTCGAGATGTAAACATTAATATATAGATTTAAATATTTTAAAAACAGAAAAATTTAATTCACAACCTACAAGTTGATTCTCCAGAATGCATAGTGAATCTAGCATTTACAGAAAGACAGTATGCCTCAATCACTTTTAATATAATTGCATCTTCTTCAAATTGTCTTTCATCTGTAATAGAAAAAATTGATTATTCTCTATATTGATATATATATATATATATTTTGTTTAATTTAATTTTCTATGTTTATATCCCTACTACATAAGCGTGGTGAAGATAAATCCAAATTGATGTCAGTTTTATTAAATATTTTAAAAGTATAGGAAGGAGGTGCTGGTCGTAATGAAGCAATACTCCAAGGTGTTCTAATTCCTAAGGTGGAACAATATTCCATGATTGATCTGTGATGATGATGATGATGATGATGATGATGATGATGATGATGTTGTTGTTGTTGTTGTTGCTGCTGCTGATGCTGCTGTTGTTGTTGCTGTTGTTGTTGTTTCCCATTTTGTTGGCTGCAAATCTAGTAAAATGAAAAAAGAAATGCAAAATAATAATTCAATAACTTATCATAATTATAATTATAATTATTATAATAACTTATTATAATTATTATTATAATTAGAACAAAATTAATTACGAAACATATTCTATTAATCACATATTTTAAATAAATAATAAAGAAATTAGAAATAAACCAACAACATATGCAAGTTAATCTTGCTTAATTTAATATTAATTATAATCTTATTTTTCAATTATTTTATAAAATGCATACAGACGTTAGTAAAACTAAAATTTACTTCATACAACATGGCTGTAAAAAAAAAACATATGCTTGTGT
>NW_006263900.1:109739-121531 GCF_000469605.1 Apis dorsata | reverse complement strand
CTCTCTCTCTCTCTCTCTCTCTCTCTCTCTCTCTCTCTCTCTCTCTCTCTCTCTCTCTATCTACCTATCTATCTATCTATTTATCTATCTATCTATCTATCTATCTATCTACCTATCTATCTATCTATCTATCTATCTATCTATCTATCTATCTATCTATCTATCTATCTATCTATCTATCTATCTATCTATCTATCTATCTATCTATATGTATGTGTATATGTCACGCGCGCTCAGAAAAATATAATTAGTATTAAAACAAGCAAAAACATTAATTAAATGAGAAAAAAAAATAAAACAGCCATGCCATGGAAGCTTGCCTTGATCTGAACATCCAGACAATGGTATAAATTTCTTCAACCACCAATGGGCATATAGTCCTGATTTATATATTTGATTCGTTCCGTTGTAATTGTTTTTAACAATGGGATGACTTGGCTGAATTACTCTTCTTCCAACTTTTTGTATTATAGTTTGATGTATATACGGTATAGGTTGCGTAAATCTTTTTTGCACTTTATGCTCATATTTATTCAAAGGTACATAAATTGTATTTATTTGTGTTTGTATTTTATTTGTTGTAAGAATATGCTTAGAATTGTGATCTTTCATATTAGTTTTGCATATTGAAAGATCCTGAACATTTTCAATATGCTTCGATAAATTGCATAAATGAATGCTATTCCTGGGAGTAGAACCAAAAGGTGATGTACAAATGCATTGATATTCAAATTTACTTTCATCATTTTCACTTTCGCTAGAATAAATTCTTAGAGGATGTTCAACATTATATTTATTATCAACATATGTGCATAATTTACAAGAAGAATTAATTTCAGATGAATTCAAGCAATAATTCTCAACCATTCCTGAATCTAAGGATCCAACGCTAATTACATTAGCTTGAAAATCAGATGTTTGATATATTTTTTTTGGTATATATGTTTGAAATTGGCAACAATTATTGATGTTTGAATTACATATAAAAATAGATGGATGATGTATAGAATTTTTGGTAATCTGTTCATCAATGAATCCTTTTTCTTTCCAACACTTTATTGAATCTATGCGCTTTTCCATTTCGTTAAATGTATCTTGATGGAAATTAGAACCAATTGGATATGAATGAATAAGATTAGTAAAACGTGATCGGTAAAGAGATTGTCCACCAACAAAATTATTATTTACATTATTATTATTCATAAAATTATTGATTGAACTTTCAATGCCAATAAATGGTAAACTTTTGCTAATTTCACATATGCCATTTTGTGCTGATATAAATTTTGTTAAACATGAATCATGTGCTAATCCTATAGTACTAAGATCAATATCTTCTAATGCATATTTCACTTCAAGTATCAGAGTAGACTTACGCAACATTGTTTGTGTCGTTTCAACAGGTGAATGTTTCATTTTATTAATATTATTTAAAGCCATGTTTTCTGAATTTTGAGAATAGCAATCTTGATTGTTTGTTTGCATTGGATGAAGAATATATGTTGTTATATTAGTTTTTCGCATTTTTACGTTACTCATATCTGGTTTCAGAATATATTGCAAATAAAGCAGTTTTTTCAGAATTTCAAGACGTATAATTTTTTTCTTGACTAATTTTGCAAAATATCTTGAAAGACGAACATATGGAGGTAAATTGTGACTCACGCGTGATGTCATTGATGATTTTACAAGACTATTATTTGTTGTTTGTTCTTGTATTAAAAGTTTAATCCAACGCTGTTGATCTTCTTTAGTAGCACAAAATACGAGTATATTCTCAATCATTGGTCCTAAGATAAAATCGAAATTTTATTAATTTTTATAAATATTAATTTTAATATTTCATTTTGAAAAGAATGAATAGTTTTAATGATAAATGAATAAATAATATCTCTTGCCTGTAATTTCAAAAGTATTTCTTATTTCATCTGTATCTTCTATTTGAATAATGGTAATACCCGTTAATGGAAGTTTTCCCTACAAATAGAAAAAGTAAATTTTTTTATATATATTTATGAATTGAAGAAAAATAAAAAATATAAAATATAATATATAAAGAAAAATTTTTGAATATACTTCATAAACAAAAGAACTCATTCTTGGACTGATACTGAGAACTAAAAGAGTTGTTGGAAAAAGAACAAAATATCTATCTCGACGATCTAGACTTGTAGTTCCATTTGCCAAAGTGACTGAGCCAACATAAAGAATTTCTCCAAGAGAATTTAATTCTTCTCCCTCCCATCCTTTAATACCACTAGTTAAAACTTGAAGTGCTAATTCACGTTGTTTTCGTATAGATACACATTGATCCTATACAACAAGAATACATATATTACATTAAAATATAAAAATATATGTATTACAAAAAATATCAAACATTTTTAAAATTAAATATACAACATATAGATTATTAATTAATATAATTTATTAATATTAAATTCTTTAACTTACAGCTATTTCTCTATATACAGCTATACTGCGCTGAGTGTCGCCTCTATCAGGATGATTCTTTTCTGTATACCTTTCCAATTCTTGAAGCATAGCAGAATATTTGTCCAATCTTCGAAAAGGTTTACTTAAACTAGTTGTTAATACTAATATACCCGGTGATATTGCTCCATTATGTTCCATGAAATCATTCAATTCATCTCTATATAAAAAAAATTTTATTATTTTTTTTTTTATTTAAATAATCTAAATAATCGTAAAAATCTTTTAATTTTTGTAACATACCTATATTGGTCTAAAATACATACAGCCTGTGGATGATTTTCACAATATGTTATATGAATAGATTTTAATTTTGGTGCTAATGTTAGAAACAGATTTCCAACTCTCAAAACGCAATCTTGTGTCACAGTTGTTTCCAAGTTAGATAATAATCGTTGATGTATTTCAAGAACTTCATGTATATTACCTAAAAGTTGTTTATATTCTTCTTTTTCTAATCTGAAAATTTAATATACAAACAAGTTTTATTTTTAATATTAGAAATTTTCAATATTATTTATAATAAAGTTATTTGTATTATATTATTTATATTATTTATAATAAAGTATTATTATTTACATATATACAAAGATAATATACAAATAAATATGCATATAACATGAATAGATATATAAAATTAGTAATCAATAATTAAATAATTTATTATTATATATTTATACATATATTTTATATATTTTTTATATATTATATAAACTTACATATTAGCAGATTCTAGGGGATGTAAAAAATTGTTTATTAAACCCTGCAATTCTGCTACATTCACTCTTTCAGAATCTATTAAATCCTTTAATACAATATCTCGATTTAATTTTTGATGCACAGGGGATTCTTGCAGAATTTTTTCAGGAGAAGTCTTCATAGTTGAAATATTGTTTTCTTTAAATGAAATAAAAATAAATAAAATAACAAAATAATAAAAATATAATATAAACAGATTATTTGATGAATTAAAATAGATTATTTTATTTCATGCATAATACCTGAAACTCTACATTCTTTGACATAATTAGATGGAAACCAGCCAGTTTTGTCATGCAATGTGCCTTCCCACCAGCCTTCTTCATCTGTTTGTGTTATTGTTATTACATCTCCTTTTTTAAAACATAACTATGATAAAAATATAACAGTATTTAGAAAATCAAATTATAAAAAAATTATAATATGATATAATAGAAAATCAAACATACTTCATCATTATTTTTTCCTTTAAAGGAAAAAAGTGCAGTCACAAGTTTTGGCATATCAGGTTTTGACATGATTATTAATATAAATGAATAAAGAAAGAAAAAACAATTCAGAAACAAATTTAAAAATGAATATATAAAAAACATAAACAATCTTTAATCAAACAATTTCATTTTACAAAAAAACATCTTTAATTTTGTTTGCATTTCTTTTTTTATCAATTCAGCTTCATTGTATCATAAAATTTGAAATGATATAATCTTAAATACATATTCATTGAATATATTTAAATAATTTTTCAACTTTCACAAAATTACGATTCATATTTCTTAAATGTTTAGTGATTTTTATTTATACGTTTCACCTTTGTTCTATCGTGCAATTCGTATTTTTTTCTGATTACACGTTACCGCATTAAATTCAACTAGTTTAAATATACTTGATGAATTATTATATACAAAAAAAAAAATTTGAAATTATTCAACAATGTCATTGACTATTTATCTATAAGAAACAAAGAGGTTAGTCTTACATTCAGTTGCAACTATTAATATCTAATACGCATACATTTTCATGTATATATATATGTAAATATGTTTAATTTTATGTATTACGTAACTATTCTTATATAAATAAATAAGTTACATAAATTACATATAAAATTAAATATTATTACCAATACAAATTTATTATATAAAATTTATATAAAATTATATAATACTTACCCACATAGAAAAATATATATTATAAATAGATACATATGAATATATGATATAAAAGATAAGTTTTTATAGAAAAAAATAATGCATATAATATAATGCGTAAGTAAATGAATTAGATAAATGAGAAAATGCTATATTTTTATTGTAGCGAATTACATGCATATGATATTACTTATATTCGCGTTTTTTTCTTAAATATTACTAATATATATATATATGATATTTTTGAAAATAAAAGTTTTGATTTTTATCTGATTTTAATATGTAATAAATTCATAATTTGATGTTTTAGCAAATATCTATTTTCGATATATTTTTCTTGATTTTATAATTTATAATATATATTATATATTATATGAAATTAAATGAAAAGAAAAAATGAGCATATTGTTGACGCATCAATATAATGATTCGGTGAACACAATCAATCTCTTAATCAATAATTTCAAAATAGAGAATGTGCAATACAATTTTAATAAAATAATAATTTTTTTTAAATATATTGGGTGTACGTATAGACATAGAAATTCAAATAGAAATAAAAAGTGTTTAATGACTATATTATTGAAACAATTATTATCAATGTTTTGTCATAGTCATTATTATCGCTAACACGGGCATCATATGATGAAGAATCGGGATCATAAATTCGATCGGACTTTATTTCTCGTTGTATCCCGATTTTCCGTACATATAATAGAAATTATTTTGCTAATAATAATCAATATGCAAATTGTTTAATACACTAATAACAAGTAAAGACAATAAAATCGGCGCGGTTTTACTACGCACACAGGTACAAGGATATAATATAACATCGATCGAAGAAATTGCCTAATCGGTAGGCTCTGGTCCGCAAAATATGGGTATTCGTCGGTGTATCCAATCGCATATACATATATATATATATATTATATATATATTTATATTCGCATTCGTCGAAAAACAAGTAAATTATCTCATTTATTTGTTTTTTTCTTTCTCAAAATTTTTTTAGCTTAGAGAGCAATACACGCGATGCATGTCATATTCTAAGAGACGGTGTTCTTTCAAACAAAATTCATTGATATTGATGAGTTTTCAATTAAAACCGATAATATTATTCACGATCTTTGAAGATTTATATGATGGACGGATAATCATCAGTGAACATCGTATTTTGTCCTTTCTCTTTCTTTGCTCTCTTTTTTTCTTAACTTTCATTTTCTCTTATCTCTTGCTCCTTCTTCTTTTTTTTCGCTTGCATGCTTTCTGGTTTCTAATGAATCATTTTTTTACTATCGCTCCTATCTTTTATCTTTGCACATCTTATTTTTTATCGAATTGGTCCTTATAATTATCAACTCTCTCATTCTATAAATTCTTTAATTTGAAATATGTACGCGCATGTCATTAACGTTTAACGTCGCTGCTCTCATTATTAATATAATCTAAGAAAAGAGCAGAAGACGATTTTTCGTTAAAAAAGAGAGAAAAAAAAAATGAAAGTAAAAGAGCATATATGCGCATATGGAGGACGTTTGCTCATATTAGAAAGTATAATTTGTATCGCAAACAATATTTTCGAGGAAACAAAATACTTATTCGTCAATGATATTGTTCGATATTTGAAATCAAATGAAGATCAGTCTCCTGAGCGTGTTTTGAAAGATTATAAGTTAAAATTTGAAAGAGATAATTTACGCGGTTCTTAATCACTAATTATAGTCGATTAATATGTCATTCATGCATTCATGAAATGTTTGATACATTCATTACGATGCCATGCATTGGCGATCTAAATAATTGCCATGGCTCATAGAAATTTTTTTTTACTTGATGGACGGGAAGTTATAAGAATGGTATAGACCAAGATAAAATTGTATACTTGAAAAGTATAATATACGCGATTTACGGGACAGTCTTCTAAAAACTACTTACATCATATTTGCAAAAGCTTGTAAACATAATAAATAAAGTCTCACACGTGTATTACACTAGTGCAATATTTTTTCTTTTTTAAAAAAAGCTTTGTTTTTCTTTATATATATTATTATATATATATATATATTAAAGACAAACTTATCTCAATGATATATCAATTCATTCTAACTTTTGACTAATCATATACTTGAAAAAAAAAGATATACTTCACAAATTTTGATGATTTTCAAAATGTTATTTTAAATAATTTTTTTTTATAGCGCTGCTTAATCTTGAAATATTCGCGAAATATTGTATTATTACAATTTTATTTATATATAATCTTCTATATCTTCTGTAGTAGCAAATGTAACAGTAAAGTGGAATTTATCAATTGTTTATAAACATATTACAGCAGCAGACAAAATATATAACGGATAAAATATTACATATTTAATATTTATCAATAACAAACATAAGATAAAACAATTTTTTAAAATCAATTAAAATTCTATTTATTGATTTTAATTATCTTAAAATATAATGTAAAGAATATGATTTTGAACAATTCTCTATTTTCTATATAACAGCGGTTAGTTTTTTGAGTTAATAAAAAATTTTTTATATTATATCATTGAATTTTGTCTATACGTCAATATGCAGTTTTAAGATCAGCTAGTATATGATTTTGATTATTGGAATAACAAATTGAAAAATTGTGCATTTTTTTAAAAAATAGTTGTGATCCGAATTATTGCAAATTCAAAATTTCCGAAATATTAACAAAAAAATTTTAATATTAAATTTTGTCTATATTTATATATCTATGAAAATATAAATATCAATATCGATCGTTGTTTATCTATTGTATTTATAAACATATGATGCCCGGTTTTTAAAATGTACAATAAAGAGATTAATATAATATAGAGATTAGATATTTTTTCATGAAAATAAATATTCTAAAAAACATACGTATATTCTAAAAAGCATATATATTTCAATTAATATGAAATTAGAGAGGAACTGAATAAGAAGAAATAAATCTAAAATTTTAACTTCAGATTATTAATTTTCGAAATGTTAAAAAAAGATTTGATTTTGTAATTCAGAATAGGAGAAACCTATTCATTAATTTTTATACTTTTTGAATCGCAAAAATCAATATTTTGAACAACTTTTTTCTTTAAATATATATCGTCTTCGTATATTATTGCTCTTAGTTTTCAAAATATTTGCAAAAAAAAGTTCTTATTATTACATAGAATTTTTTTTATACATTCATAGCTGCATGCAATTTTTTATAAATATGAACAACTAAGATATATAATTAGTGAACTAGCAAAAAATTATTATATATATTATTTTTTATTTATTATTATGGATTATATTACACTTAAAAAGTTTTAAATCTAATATCGAACTTGATTAAAATTAAAATATAAAATAATCCTAGATAAATTAAATTAAATAACCAAAGTTATAATGAATATCAACATCATTCTTGGTATTTATCATTGTAATTTCGATTTTTTTTTTCATTTCGGTCATTCAAAGAATCTGAAGAATTTATATAATGCTCTCGACATTAGATTTGAGACATTTTATTTAAATATAAATAAATATTTATGAGCAAATAGATTTTTGACCAATTTATTATCCAATATATATATTTTGGATGCCATCCGCAAGAATACTTATAAGAATAATAAATAAATGATGGCAGACTCACACACACACGCAATATAAAATTTTTTTTATAAATTTAATATAAAACTTATAATAGCAATATTTTTTTGCAAATATCTCGAAAATTAAAGCGATAAGAACATAGAAAGAAAAGAATTTTTTTAAAATAAAATGACAAGAATCTTCCTATTCCAAATAATTTTCAACTAAAAATTTCAATACAATATATTAAATTCTTTTACACATATTATCTTCGTAAGAGCAGTCATAATCGTCAAATATTAAATAACTAATCACAATAATATGACGATAGCAGCAATAATAAGTCTTATTAGTTATTTATAAGATATCCCATAAGTATCGGCACGCATGATGTACTTTTAATGTACTCAGCCTAACAAGATTCAAAATATAAAGCTCAAACCAAATTAATACTTTTTTATCTCCATATGACAACACATTTATATGCTGTTGAATATCTACTAAGCAATCAAATATGGTCTTTGAAAATTTAACATTTTTCTGAAATAAAATAGCTAAAAAAATAATAATGAAAATAATCATTGTCGTCATTGTTAATTATCTATAGTCGGGAAAAAAATTTGTTTTAACTTAATAATTCTGTCAGTAGATCTTAAAACATAATATAATTTAAAATGATTGCAGATAAAAATTATTCTTAAGCAATTGAAGTTACGATAACAGATTTTATTTGAAGATACTATTTACTTTAAAATATGCTATATATCAGTATCACTATATTATATATCAACCCACACTCAATAACAATCCATAGAATATGCAATGATAATAATAGCAGTATTTAATATTAATTAATGTTAAAATTATAATAGTTAATAAGTATTAGTTAATAAATAATAGTTAATAAAATTATAATAGTTAGTAAAAATTATATATTAGTTATACCAAAGTTTTTATTAATATCTTAGAATAAAATACAATATGCAATTCTTGTCGAAATGAGCTAAAATTTTGTGGGATCAAAGAAAGATTCCTGAATATAAAATTTTATCTTTGAATCTTTATTAGTTTCCGAAATATTAATAATAAGATTGATAAAATGTATAAAGATGAAATAGTTAAAAATCTATTTGCTCATGAATTACGGTAATTAAAGTATTTCAATGCCAAGAAATAATAAAACATAAAACAATCTTTGAAATAAAAATAAAATATAAAACAATTACAATATATCAACATTTTTTATGTCAAATCTATGGTAATTTCCATCATCCAAGGTTTTATATTTTATTTATTATATTATATTTTATTTATTTATCGAAGAACCCAATCTGAAATATTGAAATATTGAAATAGTGAAATTTTAGCATTGAATAAGGCATTATAAGTTCATCATAATTTATAAAAAAACAGTTTTTTAATGAGTTTATGTGTTATATATTTCGCTGCCCATTGCGATATGTTTATAAAAACAAAAGATAAATGTTCATATATTGCCAAAAGCGTATATATGGATATTCATAAAAATATAGGACTTTTGAAGAATTCTAAACATCAAAATGATGAAAAAAGTTCATATACACATATGTTGAATAAGATTTAACGAGTTATTTAAATAATAAATATTAAATAAATATTAATATTAAATAAATTTATATTAACATTTTAAGTTTATATTAAGATAAAGAATGCTGAAGCGCGGCAGTATCACATTACAATGTCGCTTGCAGAGCAGCTCAATGAAAGTAAATATACAATATTTTTTTATATTAAGATTATTATTATTAATGATATTTTTTTATAAATTAATTATATATTTCAAATAAATTTCAATGTAACATTAATGTACATATCATATAACTTATTTAACTCGAAATTTTATGGGAATTTTCATTTGCTTCTATTTTTGATTTTAGTAGACTGATTGAATACAACAATTCAATATGGATTTAAATAAAATATTTGTATTATAAAATGATTTATCTATGGATTTAAATAAAGTAGTTAAATATAAAAAATAAATAATATATTAATATTTTAGAATTTACTAAAATTTATTCGAATTTTTCTTAAATAAGAAATTACATAATACATATATTATATTACATTACACTGAAATTCAAATTATCAATTTAAAATAATCAATTGTATATAAAAAATATATCAATTTTACTTTTATTGGGGATAAAACTACGTAAGCGACATTGCAATATAGTACTTCCGTGCATCCAACATTCTCGCTCTTTTGTTATCTTACTTTATTTAAATTTAAAATGTTTAAACTCTGATTAAACTGTTAATTAAGTTTTATTGGACATATATGTATATAAACTTTTTTCATCATTTTGATGTTTAGAATCCCATATGAAAAGTATCCCATATGAACACCCTATATAAATAGAAATTCAATGTACCAAAAATTTTATTCAGAATAGAATCTTTATTGATTTCGATGATTTTTGAATATATTCTACAAATTAACATTTTAAACAATTTTTTCTTTTGTATGTTATTACTGCGATATATCTATAGAAATAGATAAGCAATTGCATCGTGCTGATGTATCATCAAAGAACGTGCATGTGTAAATAGAATCCAATGTATACAAAAAATTTTTTATTAATTATTTTGGAAACTAATAAAAATCCGAAGCTAAAATTTTATATTTTGGACTTCTTTTTCATCTTCTACTATCTTTCAAATTTTCAACTCATTTTTTGAAAATTGTTCCAATGGATTCATAATATACATTTTAAATGTTGATAGAATCGTCAGAAATCGTATATTGATCTATATGTAATAAATAATATATGTAATAAATAAATAAAATTCAATATATAATACCAATAATTTTTATTAATACGTCAAAAATTATGAATTTGCATCAATCCAGATCAGTTAATAACATAAACTTCGCTATCATATTCTTAAAGTTCTTTCAATTAATAAAATGAAGTCACAATTGCCCAATAACATATAATGAATGAACTTATTGAAAATCTACTTCCAAATGGATTTGAATAATAGTATAATGATATTAGTTTCCCCATATATTTTGACTATCATAATATATTTAAAACAATAAATAAACAGCATAGTAATCGTATATACTACCATAAATATACAGACAATATATATTATAAATTTTAATATAGCAACAATTTTAATAATTATTAAAAATAAAAATCTTCATTGATTTTTTCAATGAGGAATATTCTAGAAATCAATATTTTGAATAATTTTTTCCTTTATATATTTCTTTGCATGTGTTGTCACTCGGTCTTAATTTTTGAGATATTTACAAAAAAGATTATTACTATTATATAAAATTTCTTTTATATTTATATCTACAATTATATCATACTTAATATAATAAAATAAAATGAATGAAATAGTAAAAGATCTATTCCTTCATGGAATATGAGTGTAAAATGTTATAAAGATTAACGCTGCGCATTCTGCAGATCTGAAAAATTCATGGAATACAAAAATAAAATATAAAACAATCTTTGGATAATCAAAATGAAATAATAAATATCAAAAATGATGATATTCATTATAACTTTAATTATTGAATTTTTGGTTTTATATCTTATTTTTATATTTCGTAATCATTTGTGAAATGCCAAAACTTGATATTGATATTTGAAATATATCAAGTTATCATAATATTTTTGTTAATGTTTGATTATATAATATTGAATAATATAATATTGAAATTATAAATTTGCAACAATTCGGATTACCATCATTGTAATTTTCGTTTCGTAAGTTTTCGATTGATATTTCTCGCCTGCC
>NW_006263900.1:104156-109199 GCF_000469605.1 Apis dorsata | reverse complement strand
TATATATATATATAGAGAGAGAGAGAGAGAGAGAGAGAAAATCGTCCAGTGTTATCCTCTATAATATATTTCAAAATCATCGATAAATCAATAAAATGTGCTTTTCTCTATATAATTAACATTTTCATTTTATAATTAACACACGAAAAAAAATGTTTATTATATTTATTATATTTATTATTCTATTATTTTTCTTTATTATTATATTGTATGAAATTAATAGAAAATGCAATTTGAAATTGTATATGTTTTATGACATGAAATATGTATCGTGTCATATATTATAAATATTTTCTATTTATTAATTTTTTATCATTCTTTGTTTTTTCTTTCTTCTTATCTTCTTTGTTCTTTGTTCTTTTCTCTTTTCCTTCTCCTCTTTCTTTTCTGAATCATTTAAACGAACGAAGTAAAGCGACAAGCTTTTTGTATAGTTTATTTATAATTATATTCAATTGATCGAATATCAAAATAATCTAGTCTAAAATATGTGTATATATAAAGAAAAAGCATAATTTGAAAAATATGTAAAAAATGAATATATATGAAAAATGAAAATATGCAGAAATCGAAATAACTACATTACATGTATATATTTATGTTGTTTGAATTATCATATAAAAATATCATATAATAAATCATTATTTTTTTTATTATTTATTAAAATTTAATAGAAAATAAAATAAAAATTATAGCTACGTATCACTCATACAAGTTTTAAAACATAATTTGTTTATTTGATTCATCTTTGCATAATATAAAAAAATGTTTTAATAATAATGTGTATATTAAGCATGTAAAAAGAAAAGAAATCGATAAGTGATTGCATCACACAAAGAAAGACTGAATGAGAGGGAGAGTTTTAGAATAAGAGAAGGGATGAACAAGCTAAAATAGAAAGATAAATAATATATATATATATTGAATATATATTTCTTATCTCTTTATAATTTCGAGATCGTAACTCATAATTTTAAATAGGAATTAAAAAAAAATAAAAAAAATTATTGAAATTATTTTCTACTTATAGTAGAAATCTTTTCATAATTTCTTTTCAATATAATTATATGATTATAAACATTTTTAAGTTATTCCATTACATTTCAGATATATTTTTTATCTAATATGCTGATTTTTTATTAAAATTACTTTTGAATCACTATACATGATTAATATAAATTATTACAAGAAATACTATTACTTTACAGGAAAAGATTCAATGTATAAAATGTTCAAGATATTATGAATGCAAAATGCATATTAACATATATATAATATTTACAGATATCGCCTAATAATAAGATAATAATAAACTGCAAAAGTGACAAATTGGCAAATATATTCTAAATATTATCTATACATAATATATGTATACACATGAATGAGTGAATTTTTATGTCTAATATTTTTGTATATATTTATTCGCAAACATAAATAATTGACTATTCGATAATAATTGAAATGCTAAATTTTACAAATTCGAAACTGAATTTGTTTGCATTGGTCCATTTTTTCTTGTTCTTACAATATATTTTCATTTTGGTTGTAATTATTTATAATGATTGATGTAAATTTTGCGTTTTTATCATTAAAAGAAACTAAATGATAATATAAGAATAAAACATAAAAAGAAAAAGACTGATTTGTGATTTCATGAATGTTCTTTGTAAAATTCAAAACAGTCAAAACACAAAATGGGCACAAAAAATAAAAATAAATAAAAGAAGAAAAAAAAGATAAAGAAATGTGTGATGCATGTGTGTTTTTAAATAAAGGCGAAAAGGATAAAAAAAAAAGACACAAAGAAAAATAAAAGAAGAAAATATAATGAAAATAAAGAGATAGAATAGAAATAGAAACAGAATAAAATAAAAATTGAAAATTAATTTAGTGATTAATTGATATTTTGATTAATAATAAAAAACCATGTCGCATTTCTTCGTCCAAACGATTAAAGAACATGTAAATTTTCACAACTTTTAGATTTGCTATCTCTTGACCATACCTTACCTAATAAATTTCGTACCTTCAAACTGGTACTTGTACGACTACCTCGATATTTTTTCGGCGAATTATTTTCAGAACAAGATCCCAAAGGTGATTTACTACGATTTTTTCGCGATCTCTTCCGAAATAAATCTCTTGTTCTTTCAGGATTCTCAAGCTTCAGCCGAATTTGTGTAAGTAAGCCAACAAGAAGTTCGTCAACGTTATGATTGATCCCAACGGATGTTTCAATAAATTTACAATCATAAGATGTAGCCATAGATTTTCCTTCTATAACATAGAGATATAAAAATGTTTGTGTTATTTGTTTTCGTTATTTCGTTTCAAATCAAAGAATCACATGCTAATATGCTTTAAAGACATAGAAAGAATGGGAAGAAAAATATATACTAGATATAAAATAATATTATTTTGATATCGATTTTATTAATCTAATCCATGTACGACGGAAAATTAGTCAATATTTTTTCACATTTTTGCATATTTCAATACTTTAAAGAAATTTATTAAATTTAGGTAATGATATGGTCAATATAGAAAGACTGAGCACAAAACAGTTAGGGAAGCTATATAATCTCTTACCTTCGGTCGAGACCAATCGACTGCGAACAAGGTCAACTTTATTTCCAACAAGGATCACTGCTCGAGCTGATACATAATCGCTGCGCCAAAGTGTTTGCAAAACTTCTTCTGCTACACGTATTGAAGCTCGATCGGTTGTAGAATAGACGACGCAATAAGCATGTGGTTCATATGTGGTTATACAAGTTTCCGGCTATAAAAAATATTATTCTAAGAAATGTTGTAATTCAACAATTTTCATTAGGATCATTATATATAAAACATTAATCATAGTCTATATTGATTATATTGATGATAAGTTAATGTGAAATGTTTTTTCTTTTATTTAATTTCGTATGTTTGAATAAGATCCTAAAAGCGATTTACAATTCTTTCGCGATCTCTTCCGAAATAAATCTCATTAATAGATTATAAATTATAGAATAAAAGTAAGAATGATAACCGAAAATCATGGTAATTAAAATTATCAGAAGTTTTTTTTCTCATTCATTCATTCATTTATTCACTCATTGTTTCCCCGTCATATTTTTCAATTTTTAATACTTTTTTTCTATTAAGATACACATTATACTGAACATAAATTATAATTATAAATCTAAATTATAATCGTATGAAAAAAAACTATAAACTGATTTACATTATGATTTTTATCCATATTGATCACATTTATATATACGCGATATCGTGGTTCGATGGTTTAATCGATTTCTGGACCGTTTTACGGTTGACCGATAGTTATGGTTCGATGCTCGTCAATCGCTATTCAGGATGATATACCGAGTTTTATAATATGCTTCATATTTAGTACATTCGACCGAACACTATTATTTCTTGTCTTTCTTATCTTATTCAATCTTATTTTCTATCTCTTTTTCTTTTTTATTTTCCTTATTAATTTTATGTTTATTCATTTTTTTTATTTTTTATAATTTAGTTTTGATTAAATTATATCATATGTGCATCTTATTATTATGATATTATATTGAAATCTAAATCAAATATATTTCATTTTATAATGATTAAATTTTCTATTGAATGGGAATATTTGATAAGAAAATTTATCGAATAATTTAAATCGATAATTTGATTTTTTCGATATTTCTTTTCATTTTTTATATGTAATTATATATATATATATTTCATTACGTACCGTCATTTCCGCACTAGAATGATCGATAAAAGTCAGTTCGGATTCTTCCCCAGCTAAAAGGACGCTAACAGTTTTCTCCCCTGATTCATCATCTATAAAGAAAGAATAAAAATCTAGAGATTTAAAATAGAATTTATCATGACGTGAGAAAAAAAAAATAAAAAGAAAAATTTGAGGATTGAGAATGAAAAAGAAACCGAAAAAAAAAAAAAAAATTTTGGGATTGGGAAAGAAAAAAAAAAAGAAAAATTTGAGGATTGAGAATGAAAAAGAAACCGAAAAAAAAAAAAAAAATTTTGGGATTGGGAAAGAAAAAAAAAAAGAAAAATTTGAGGATTGAGAATGAAAAAGAAACCGAAAAAAAAAAAAAAAATTTTGGGATTGGGAAAGAAAAAAAAAAAGAAAAATTTGAGGATTGAGAATGAAAAAGAAAATGAAAAAAAAAAAAAATAATCATTATTGAAACATAATGAATATATTTTATTTACCAATTGATGTATCATATGCATGAAGATATTCCGATGTCATAAATTGAGAAACTAACGAACTTTTTCCTACGGCTGGAGCTCCCAGCATTAAAACACGATATGGCGTTGGTCCCTGAGACGCGCTGCTTTCACGGGAACTTGCCAATGAGCCTGCTGCTGAATTTCTTGCTGAGCCAGGATACGAAGCTGTTAGATGTTCCGTGCTGTACCATCATTGATAGTCACGCCATGGAAGAAACCGATAAAAGGACGAAAAAATAGAGAAATAAGATGTATTATATAATTGATATTTATATATCATATCAACAATCAAATAAATTTGTGATTTTTTATTATGCATATTGTTTATATCATTTACTTGATATTTTAACTTCAATTTTATTTTAAAAAATAATTTATATTTTATAGAAAAAAATCTCGATGACAATCGGAAACGATGGAAGTTTGTTTTTGACATACTTTTTTATGCAGCATTTAAATTCTATTCTAAGGTCCAACACGTGTGTCTACGTCGCTTAAATGCTCAATGCTACACGTAAACTCACGCGTTCGATTTAGAATAGAATCGTTGAAATGAAATTTTAATTTCCAAAATCCTTTTTTCTTTTCTTCGTCTTCTTTTTCTTCTTACTTCTTTTCTCCTTNTTATTATTATTATTATTATTATTATTATTATTATTATTATTATTATTATTATTATTATCGTTATTATTGTTGTTATTATCGTTATTGTTGTTGTTGTTATCGTTATTGTTGTTGTTGTTATCGTTATTGTTGTTGTTGTTATTATTATTATTGTTGTTATTATTATTATTG
>NW_006263900.1:100161-104136 GCF_000469605.1 Apis dorsata | reverse complement strand
TTATTATTATTATTGTTGTTGTTATTATTATTATTATTATTATTATTATTATTATTATTATTACTATTACTTTTATCACTATTATTATCACTACTATCACCATTATTACTATTATTTATTACTATTATTATAACACTTATTATTATATTGTTTCTCCTTCTATTTTCCGATTGTCGTCGTTTTCTTCTATTCCATTTCATTTGATTTCAATAAAAATTTTTTATTTTAATTGTGTTTAATTTTCTTTTTTCTGTCGAAAAAGGAAAAATGAGATACAAAATAAGAGAATCTTACCTTGAATTGCTCGAAGCAACGCTATTGTTAGATCGAGATCTTCGACTTTTCAACGAATCTCCTCGGTTTACAATTCCTTTACCAGTTATACTGAAATGTCGAAGCCTGTAATATTCTTCCTCTACACCAGTATTTGGCATGCTTGCAACTCTTGATCTCTGTTGAGGAAGACATAAATAATTTGGTCTACCTGATGAACGACTTCCAGGAGTCTTAACCGATTGAGATCTACTGTGATGTGGACTGCCATATCTAAAAAATAATAATAATATTAATAATATTAAATTTAATAATAATAAATTAAGAATAAAATTGTATTATAAAATTAGAAATAAAATTAGAAATAAATTATAGAAGTATAAAATTACAAAATATAATTACGTATAAATAAACATAATGAATAATTATAATAAAATATATAATAATATTAAATAATGATTATAATCCAACCTCATTTCAAAATCGTGTATCTCTTGTAATGTCAATGTGTTCGCAACATCTAATAATTGTCTCATATTTTCTTCTCGACGTCTAACATCCAACTCCGGATGTAGTAGTATCGTAGCAGCTCCACTCGATCCGTCCAATGAGAGTGATGGTTGTTGTACCACAATCGTTGCCGCTTGCGTTGATCTCTTATTTCCACTCGTGTTGCCTCCTTTTCGGTATTAGAAAGTAAACATCCGTTATCTTCGTCTCTCAATCTTGTCTGATTTAGTTTGGTATTTACAAAAAGATCTCCGAGCACCGAATATTAAATATTTTTTCATCTTTTATTTTTTATTTCCACACATATCTTTTTTTTGCCTTTTCGCGGGATTGATATTCCCCTTATAAATCTGCCCGCGTTCCCTATCTTCATTTTTGCCAATCTCTCTTCTCATTTGTGTAAGATGTATTTTAATACACGATCGATCGAGAGGAACTGATCGCACGAACGAACACGGAATTGATCATGCTTATCGTTCAATCTTCTATAATTTGTATCTTTTCTTCCTCTTCCTTCATCACTTTTTTTTTATTCCCTCCTTCTCCTTTTCCTTTTCTTTATTCTTCACATTTAATTCTTTTTCCACCTTCACCTTCACTTCTATATATTATCACTATTACCACTATCATTACGTTCATCTTCATCTTCACTATCTTTATCAGTTTTTTTCCTTATTTCCGTTTCCGTTCGTCGCTATCACATCTTTAGTAACTATTTTAATTTTCACCGATCTTCTATCTCTATGATAATTTGATGTAAATAATGGATTACTTGTTTTGTAAGCGTTCCTTCATTCGATCGAGAAACGTGCGATGCCGGGAGAGTCTTTTTAAAGCTTTGAACACATAGGCGTGCATTTTTCAAGCAGAATTGCCGCCCGGAATTCATAGTTATTATAAAATTTATTTTCAAAATTGTACCAAAAAATACCTTTCAATCATTGATAATCATGCTAATTTTACAATTATATATATTTTTTCATCGATTTCTTTTTGCATTTACTTATATTTGTTTTTTTTTTCATTGTTAATATTTCAAAAATTTTTATTTTTGAATAGTGATAATATATATATATTGATTTTTTATTAATCGTATTATCACTATTCAAAAATAAAAATTTATATTTATATTTATATATTATATCAATATATATATTATATATATATAATATGATTAATTAGAAATATTGATTAATTAATTTGAAGCGAAAATATATATACAAAATTATTTACGTGAAAAAAAAACTAAAAGATTAAATATGAATTCGAAACAATGATAAAAAAATATAGAAAAACAATAGCAAACAAGATAAAAATAAGCGAAAAATATTATAAATATTGTTTGTATATCTTCAAGAAACGAATCATAAAAAATATTGTAGATGTAGAGAAATAGAATGTAAGATAAAAAAAAATATAATATTCATTAAAGGAATACAATTTTTCAATAAAAATAAAGAAAAAAATAATTAAAAAAAAAAAGAATATAAATATTCTTGAGATTAAGGGCAGCAATTCAATGAAATTTGCAATATGACAAATCGAGGCACTATCACCTATGTTGTTATAGCTAACTGATAAAAATCAGCAAATCATGCGCTTTTGGATATCGCAATATACTATCACCTCAAGCTTCGAGAAAATACAGCGATGCAACGAAAAGATTGTGAGCGATGATTCTCTTCTCCTCGAAATATTTCTTTTTATATACTTACTATATTTTTCGCTTTACGCTTTATGCCTTTTTTTTTTTCTTTTTTTTTTAATATCAATTCTTATATATTTTAGTGATCAAATATTATTTCTTAAATTAAAAAAAATGTCATGAATCAATAGCCATTACAAATATATGCATAAATATATTTTTATTTAATATGAATTAAATTATTTTATCATTTTCTATCTGAGACGAGGAGAGAGAAAGAGGGGGAAAAGGGGGAGAAAAGGAAAAAAGATAAAGAAAGGAAGAAAAGTCGAAGAGATGCGAAATTGAAATTAATTAATTAAAAATGACAAAAATGATTGCTAATATTGCTCATATTTTGAATTCCGAACGTATATGTACAAGAAAATGCTATAACGATAAGGAGCGAAACGAAGGTAATCATGAAATTAATTTCGTAGACAAAACCACCAGGAATCCGAGAGACCACTAACCGAATCCAATCAGTAATTGATCATCGCAATTTATTTCTCTTTAAATTAATTCGTTATCCTAGAATTTAATAATACATTTGGTCTAGTAATTTCTCGGTTTCCGAGATAAATATCTCGAAGCAGAATTCGATCACAATCAACTTTATACCTATTGCACAAAACGGGAAAAAGAGCCTGACCCATGAATGAATGGTTGAAACGAGGGGATGCGATTCTGAAAGAAAACAATACAATTGATATTCTTAACGAGAACAACTGCAAAAACCTGTCTCTATGTTGTTCGTTTTTTTGTTTCTTGTTATTTCATATTTTTTATTTTTTATTTTCTCGCGTGCTATAGATTCTTACAAATTATTCGAGAATAAGTCATCCATCCCTATTGAGATATTTTAAACAAATGTGATTGATTAATTTAATCGACAGAACAATAATGCTTTATTGTTTACCTATAACAATTATTGTGACTTACCAGCTATTTTTCTTCGAGGTTTAGTCGAGCTACTAGGTCTTCCAGAACTGTCAGATGACTGATTATTATTAGTATGAGCTTCTATTAATGATATATCCAAAGGATTCGTAGTAACGTTCACATTCAGTTTTCCTTCCTCATATTTTCTCTCATTGGATACAATATCGTTTAATCGATTTTCTCGATTCCCATTTTCTCGAGATCTATCGACAATTAATGTTAACATCGAATTTGAACTATCTTTCTCTGGCTGACCAGCATCTACCGAACCTCTTACGGGTGTGCTGAAAAAAAAGTAAAAAATTTGATACTATAATAAATATAATCAATATGAAAGTAAAATATATGGTAATGTTTCAGGAAAATGCCAGAAAGAAAATAAGAATTTCCGTTTGCTGTGCCTAAGATATTAATAGTATTGATAGTAAATAAAATTTTTAAAGTAAATTATAAATTATAAAAATTATAAATTATAAATTATAAATATATGTATTAATATTTTGTTATTAATAACATTGTTTATGATATGAGTTTATGATATGAGTTTTGCCAATGCTTTGAAGTCA
>NW_006263900.1:97586-99922 GCF_000469605.1 Apis dorsata | reverse complement strand
TCACATTGCTCTATTTAATCATAATCTATATATTCATTTGTTTTTTTTTTTTTTTTAGTTATGTAATTCGATTATAGATGTGTTTATAGATATGCCTAATTACAAAAATACATGATATGAAATAGGATATCAAATACTATCCATACTTTTATGTCTAGTTATTTTCTAAAGAAGAATAATAAAAAGGAAAAAAAATGGACGAAAATGTAAAGAAAAAGATGATACAAACCTAAAAAAATCTGTTGTTCGAAGGTCTGGAAGAGGTGGGGTTCTTCCGGAAACAGATACCCTGATAGTCTCATTGACAGTACTATGGATTATAATAGGCGTTGAATCAATTGAAGGAGCATCGGTTTCATCAAGAAGATTTGAAATACTAGATGCACGAATATCAAGGCAAGTAATAGGAATATCTGATTTCAAATCAGTGCCAGTTAACGGTGGACACATTTTAAATCCTTTCTCATCTTCAGTCGAATATTCAATCGATGGAGAAGAAGAAGATGGAATTGGCGGAGATGAAGGAAGTGGAGCCGATAAAATTGGTTCAGATAATGGTACATTCATTGATGATGCAGCAGCAGTTGATGGTGACATCTCCGATGGAATGTCCATTAAATCAAAACTGTCATCTGGTTGTTCTCCATCCGTTGTTGTCACCTATACAATCAGATATATTTTCTTCATTCTTAATTATATTTTTATTTTCTTATGCATAGCATAATTTTAATTTCTATAATTTTACCATTGTGAGCATTGTATTAGCACTATCAGTGCTAGTATTAATTGTTGTTTCGGAAGCAGTACTCGATCCCATAACGACAACTTTTGGAACAGTACGGCAACTTCGACTTCCACCTGCAGATTTAAAGTGCAATCTCCGTAATGCAGAGGCAGCATGCGATAATAAATCAGTTTCGCGAGAATTTTCTGTTCCATTATAACGATGCGTGGCATTAGAAACACGTGATGTTTGCGATTGTGACTGTGATTCAGTTGTTGTTGAATCGGTTCCATCGTTATTTCTTGAATTGCCATTGCTTCTACGGTTTGATCCACGACCATCCACCAGACATCCCTGTTTTCAAATCAATAAAAAAATAATTTTTATCACTTTTTATATTTCAATCCATTTCTATTTTATTTTCTGATACTTACGTGATTTTTATGTTCCGGTGTAGAAGGGGAGTTTGGTGAGTTTGGCAAAGAACCCCCTGTGGGGGTGCAATGCCGCAGTCGCGCCAGGGCCGTACGAAGCCCCTCCGTCACGAGGCTCTTTTATTTGGTCCTCGTAATGCCACCCTTTCTTTCTTCTTCAATTATTCTTTTTTTTCTTTTTCTTCCTTTTTATTACGTTTTTATATAATGTTCGTCCGCTTTCTTTCTTTTTTTGTATTTGTTTTATCTCCAATTTTTTTTCACTTTTATTTCTTGCTTTTTTACTTTCTTTTCTATTATTCACGTAACAATCAGCACTTCTTTTTTTACAATATATCAATTAAAAAATTGAAAAAAAGAAAAGAAATTCAAATGTGTCACAATACAATATTAATTTTACTTTCTTTTTTAATCCAGATCACTGAAATAATATGATACTTTAATCAACATTTATATATTCTTCAAATATATCATGTAATTATTAATTAAATTTTATTTGAAAATTTTTATATAGTTGGGTAATCATCCATATAAAATTTGAATACCACATCTCTATCCTATATTTTCTTCTCTATTCTCCTTCATATCAATAATCTTTTTTCTTCGATCAACCATTGATTTATAAGCTGCGTCTCTGTAACGCAAAACGAAACAATCTGAAGTTTCAAATACCATCTGAATAATTGTAGAATCTTTTATTTTTTAATCATTTAGATAAGATCTAATAAGAATTTAACATTGAATTTCATTGAATATACTAAAATATATGAATACATGTAAAAAGAATGAAAATAGAATCAGCATACAAATGAATATTTATGTCGTTTTGGATTTGATTTGATAACTTCATTACTAAATATTATTACTAAATTTCTTTTACGGAATCATATATTATAAAATATTTAATTTTTCCACACCCATAATTAATTAAAACTTGTTATTAACAAACTATTGATTTGTTATTAATAAATATTCATTAAGTTGATATTTTTTTTCTTTTTTTAGATGAAAAAAATTTTTTTTTGTATAATCACTAAACTCTTATTAATTATTACTATGCATCGAAAACAAAATCTGCGAAATAGAAATAAGAAGCACAAAAATAAATCAAAGCAAATGTATCTAAAAATCAGAAATAATAATAAATAATAAATAAGAATAATAATAATAAATATAAT
>NW_006263900.1:92039-97088 GCF_000469605.1 Apis dorsata | reverse complement strand
CATATTCATAGTATACACTACATTATATTATACATTCGCAATTTTTAAAAAACAAATCGTTTTTTATAATTAATTTCTTTTATTTTGTCTTATTTTTTTTAATTGTAGACATGATGCACTTTGTTTTATATATATATATATATATATATATATGTTATATATATATTATATTACAGATTTTAACTTGAAATTTAAATAAATTTATAAGCGAATTTAAAACTGAATTTTTTAATATTTATAATTGCATTATAAAGCAATTAGATATTTGCACGAATGAAACAAAAGAAATGAATAATACAGAATAATGAGATTGAATACATCAAAGAACAATAATCAATCGTGATGAAATAATGAACAATATGTAAATAAAAATGTACAAAGAAAAAAAATATACAAATCAAATGAACAAAAAACAATCCACACCTAATAGATAGATCAAAATTTCATTAAAATAATATTTTTTTTTCTTTATAATTTATAATATGAAAGATAATAGGAGAGATTTATTATATTTCTTTGAAATAATACCTGCTATATTTCTTTGGAATAATACCTGCTATATCCTTTTGAAATAACAGCACTTTCTACCTTCACATTCCACGGATTACTGGCGTGTAATAAGAGCTTCGAGAAAGGATATTAGCGCTTGCGCTTTTGCAAAGGTGAAAACTGCTAAACTAGCAGCACTGTCGCACCTAATCTACACCATCCCCTACTTATTTATTTCTTTATTTCTTTTGTTCTTTTCTATTAGCTTTTTCTACTATTATATTGTTTTTTTTTTTTTATTTAATTCAATTCATTTTGTATTTTATTTCATTTTATTTCAAAAATTTTTTATTTTGCATTTTCCGTTTTCCTTTTCTTTTTCTTTATCTTATGTTACAATTATTTATTTTTTCTATTTCTTGTAGTGATATTAAATGAACAAGTTTAAAATAATTGAAAGAATTTTTTCTTATTTTTAAAAATTTTTCTCATTTTATAAATGAATAAATCAATTATAATTTTTTTTTAAGTATTGTTTCATGCGCGATGTTAAACACTTTAAAAAAAAATAAATGAAGAAAAATATAAAAAGAAAAAAAAAAGAATAAATAATATCATATGATTAAATAATATATATCAATAAATCATATAAATATAACATTATAATTGAGAAAAATAAAGAATTGTCAATTTTAGTTCAGTTGAAATTAAGTATGCAATAGTAAATATTTTCAATCAATTGACCGATCTTACAATTTGCATAGAAAAAAAAGAAAGAAATAAAAAAATATTATAAATATTTTATATATATGTATATATATAAAATAAACAAATGAAATGAATTTTATTAAATATACATCAAAAATTGCGTAATTTTATGAGGTATGTACAACATCAAGTACTTTTGAATAAAATCATATTCATGACAAAATATTGAACCTCATAAATCTCTATATCTGCGCAGATGCACAACTACTAGTGCCATTCACCTCATCTTTGCCCTACATTTTATTTTCCATCATTTTACTTTTCAATTTTACATTTTTCATTTTTTCTTCATATAAAATATAGTTATAAATTTAAAAAAATAATTTCTAATAACTGAAAAATATTTTTTCTAATCAAAAAAAAAAAAAGATAGAGACAAAAACAGAAGCAGAGAAAGAGAGAGAGAGAGAGAGAGAGAGAGAGAGAGAGAGAATACAAGGTTAATAATACGCAAATAAAAGATATGCGCATAGTCTCTAATAGTAAAACGATTTAACGGTTTATATATACGTTAAATCAAAACAAGCAAGTTGATCGACCGCTTTATCAAAACATTAGACACATCTTTATCGATCCTTACGTTCCACGTATTTTTACATATATTTTACCGATATATTATTTTTCACACTTATAATAGAATATAATAAAATATACTGAATAAAACATGAATATAGAATATACTGAATAAAAGAAAAAATAAGAAATTAAGAAAAAAAAATAATAAATATATGAAACATGAATTATTATGAAAAAATCTTATTTGCAAAACAAATTCAATCTACAACAAATAATTTATAATTTTTTCTTTTTTTCGTCTTTGTTCATTTCAACTAAAAAAAATCCCGCTATTGATTATATATTTATAGATACAATATAATTAATAACATTCACATGCAATATTGCATTTTAATTAAACGATATTTTTTTTTTTTCATATAATAATGATTATTCGTATATTTATATAAATGTTTGTAAGTATTTACTTATGTGTAAGATAAAATATGCATAGATCTCTTTATATGATAGTATAATATATGTGTATTTTCTCATATTCAAAATATAATAATAAATGTTACACATAGTAGTTATAGAATATTGATCAGGAATCTTTACAAAGTAAAAGTGATGATATTCTATTTTAAATTACTAAATCATAATCTTTATCTCTTTTTACTTATTCTTACAATCGAAATCCATTATATTATTTCGCAATAATTTTCTTTCGTATTTTCATCGATTTTTTATTAAAAAAAAAAATAATAATTGTATATACATATTAAACAATATATTGTCTAATATACTGTCACAATTGTATTTATCTTTTATTATAATACTTATTATATAATCGATCCATTTTCAATAGAATACATTCGTTTACTTTAATATTTGTAACATAAATAATACGTAAGTTTTTAAAAGTTAAAATTTTGTATGCTTCTTGCTTTTATCTTTAATTTTATTTTCATTATTTTTATTATCATCACCATCGTCGTTGTTGCGGTGATATTATTTTAATAAAATATTTTAATAAAAAAATCATGGTTCTTAAGTATACATATTACTTATTTTTAAGCATACATATAAATTTTACATTCAAATTAATAGATACATACAATCAATATAAAAAATGTAACAAAATTGCATACGTAAATATAATAAATATTAATAATTTTTTCTAAAAAATTATCATTTAAATCATGAGTATTTTTCTCTATATTTATGTTGAATTTTATTTACATAAAAAGTATAAAAATTTCAATATACATTAAATTTATAATATTTAAATTCTAACTTGATTAATATTAATTTTGCTAATTTTTACGTGATTTATCAATACTCACCTCACAACAACAACAATAATTTTCTTTCATTTATTTTATTCATGTATATATAAAAAAGGATATGATCGTTAATAATTATCAGAATATGTTAAATTGTGTTTATAAAATAGATCATCAAATCAAGTTTAATAAGACGCACGATAAAGTGCTTAATTTCTATCAAAATAATAGATGACATATTAGGAACTTAGTGAAGTACAAATAAATTTTGAATTCATCAGAAGTAAATAAATAAGGTAAAATAAATCAAATAAAACAATAAATATAAATATATGATAAAGAATAAGGATCGAGTTTGGAACGATAGTTTTATGCGTATAAAAATAAGAATTTATCTTAAAAATTTGTCTATCTTACGGATTAGAACCAGCACATTATCGTACTTGAATATTATACGAATTTCAGAACAGTCTTAATTGTTTATAATATAATATGATATATTATAAATATAATTAGTATATATTATTATATAATATAATATAATATATATTATATAATAATATATTATATGAATGTTGTGTACACGTGTATATGTATTTGAAAGTATATGTGANATATATATATATATATTGCTTACACGCATTTATTCTTAAATTCAGCATAATTACTCTATTTTCATTTATGAATAATAACAAATAGTTGAAAATACAATGAGATTAATAAATACTATAATCTCATTGTAAGAAAATCTGTCATTAATTGAAGAAAAATGATATTTTGATTAGGCACAATACGTACACGATCAATATATAAAAGAAAACAAGAGCATCATAGATCGCCGATTTAATTCCAGTTTATATTTTAATTATATTTTAACGAATTTTAATCGCATTAGATCATATGCATTATTTTGCATATTTCGAAACGCATTAATCGAATGTTATTTTTCCATTATCATTCTTTCCGATTCATCAATTTTTCACAATAAATGAATACGATAAAAAATCCTTTTTAAAATAACACTCGATATTTAACTATAATAAATGACTATGTAAGTGGTAAAATCTATACCCTTTTTAAAAGTTTTTATACAATGTTTAAATTATTATATACAAAATGGTTAAGACGTAAAAGTATTTTCTTTCTTATTGTAATTATTAATGCATTAAATTAATGAAATTAGCAATGATAGTACTACATTAATTTTGTTCGTGATGAATCGAACATGGTCTTATTTCATTATACCCTACTTATATTTACAAAAAAGCAGGTGCATAATATCTTATCAGTTGACAATATACTACTATATGTTTTAAATCTTAAATCTCGGTTTCACAAAAAACGATCGAGGTATCGTTGTTTTTATCTTTAAATAGAAATTAATACCTGTGGTTTCTTAATATATGAGCAAATCTTTCGCTCGATTTCAACATATACTTATATAAAAAATACAAGTGCAAATATACAGATTTATAGGATGTAAATAGATATTCTCGGGCAAAATCTCGACCATTATATGAAACGGACGGGCATAAGATCTAAAATCTAAGATCTAAATACATCCCTACCTATATCAGACTGAATCAACATATATATAGTTCTGAATAACTAGTGATGTAATTAAAAAGATTTTTTATGATTCTATATAAAAAAAATAAATCGAAAATAGAGAATGAAATATTTTTATATCAGAATTTGTTTTTTATTATAGAATAAAATAATTTTAAATATCCGCCGAATACATGTCACTTGACTATGTCTTGAATATTTAAAATTGATTTTTTAGAAAACAAAGCGAAAAATTTTATTCTGTAATTTCGATTTATTTTTTGATATAGAATTATTCAGTTATATCAACAATTAGCGAAGTATAAGTACGATAATAAAAGTTGATTAATGTAATAATAAAATAAGAAAGAATACAACTGCACAATGTTCATAAAAATATGAGACATCTTTGAAAGATGGATTCTAGATATCAAAAAGTTCATATGTATCTATATTCGGTTTA
>NW_006263900.1:90455-90880 GCF_000469605.1 Apis dorsata | reverse complement strand
CTAGTTGAGAATTCTCATTCTTTCGCCGTCTTATTTTAATACAAACTTAAAATACTTATAACTTGTTTATTAAACTCGTCGGACCTATATCTATATGAACTTTTTTCATCGTTTTGAAGTTTGGAACCCAAAGATTTCTCATATTTATGAATATATATATATATATATAGTAGAGCAAAAATTTTCTTTTATGAAAAGAAAAAATAAAATGAAAGTAAAAAAAGCTATTAATTACTATCGAACATTATGAAAATTAAAATAATTATAAATTAATACCTGATATGTCACGAATTGTGAAACTTAATCAATTAAATTAAATTATTCATTCGTGACTTTGATTCTTACAAAAATTTCAAATAATTCTTATAAAAATTAAAAAATCATAGAGGTTTGTTGATCGTTTTCTGTGTTTAGTTGAATCCACA
>NW_006263900.1:87361-89717 GCF_000469605.1 Apis dorsata | reverse complement strand
AGAAGAAGAAGAAGAAGAAGAAGAAGAAGAAGAAGAAGAAGAAGAAGAAGAAGAAGAAGAAAACGAAGAAGAAGAAGAAGAAGAAGAAGAAGAAGAAGAAGAAGAAGAAGAAGAAGAAGAAAAATTATAATAATAATAAAACAAAAAAAGAAATTCTATTAAAAATATTCAATTCATGTGGAAGTGGCATATCATCTTATTAAAAATATGTATGCGGCATAATTTCCTATAACTGCGATATATAAGATTCTAGAATTAGAAAAAAATGATGCTAAACTGGAATACACTTTTTCCACGTCTTCGCAAATGCCTGAAATAATAATGATAAAATTATTATTAGATTATAATTTAAAACATTTTATATTTCAATAAATATTTCACAAAGCAAGTTTAAATATAACAAAAAAATATATGAAAAAAAAAAAACTAAAAAAACTGGAAATAAAAAAAAATAAGAAAAAAAAAACGAATTTACATTTTTCATTTGAAAATACCTTGATTAATAAGTGTATAAGATCGTTCATCTTCAACTTGTTCTCTGCGACAAATGCGATCTAATTTAGTTAACCAAAGTTTTTGTTCAAAGACTTTTGTTTTAGCCGCTTTTGCAGTCATGGATGTTTTTTCTATATTATTAGTAAATCGCATAGAAAAACAAAAAGTTTGTCCGAAACTTAAAGAAGCTTGATTGGTTTTTAGTGACACTATTGTATACCAAGTATCTTTTTCTTTCCAACTGCCATGACAATAATATGCTACAACAACATTTATTCATTTTTTTCATATTTAAAATTCGTATAAATAAAAAATATAAAAAATAAGTATAAAGAATGCTTACTTGTTTCTTCAGTATCACATGTTTTTCCAATAACAATTTCTGTTTGATTTGATGAGACACAACCTATTTGAACATTGGTACTCTTACAATCTCCTTTTTGTTGTTGATGTTGTTCTCCTTCATGTTGTTGTTGTTGTTGTTGTTGTTGTTGTTGTTGATGATGATGATGATGATGATGATGATGATGATGATGATGAATTTGTTGATATTGTTCGTGTAATTCTTTTTGAGGTAATTCTTCATGCCAAGTTCTTCTTTTAATAATTTTAGAATGTCTTTCATTATAATGTTGTTGGCGAAACGAAGTAGATATATCAAATGGTCCAAGTACAATGTATCGTCCAGGATTAGGACATTTTCTTTGACGTAATGAAGAACCTATTATAATAAGGAATCAACTTATATATGTTATATTTTGTAATCATATAGCTGAAATTGAAGAATTCTTTGAATAAGAGTGTTTCTCGAGATATTTCCTTTTTCTGCATTTTTGTGATCTATTGACTTTATTATATGTACATGCTTTAAATTACTAATAGTATATATAACTGTTAATATTATCTATATAATATAATATTTATATAATGTAACTTCGTAATAAAAAATTATTATATTATTTACAAAAATTTTAAATTTATCTAAGAAGTAAACATAAAATATGTTATTTAATAGTTTTCTTTATATTATCAATAAAATTGCTATGATATTTTATAAAAAAAAATTTGATTATTCTATTTGATATTGATTATATCCAACTTTATACCAGCAACTATCACCAAAAAATCTACTTCGATGATGCCATCTGTTCAAAAAATGAAATCTATAAGGCATTACAATATTGGTGCATATCATTTTGTAGTACTAAAAATATTATAATGAAATCAACTGAATTTCTTATTATTTATCTTCTTTAATTTTTCTTATCTTCTATCTTCTATTAATGATTTTTATTACTTTCTGATAATTTTTAAGTTTTTAATAACAATAATGTTTTCAACAATGAATTCTCCATTTTTTATCGAATAAAAATATAATCCTACTTTATTTGCTTTACTCTTTTCGTAAAATTTATAATAAGAGCTCTGCCTTCTATATTTGTCACTGTTTAATTATAATTAGACATTCTGTAAAAGATTTTTAAAATTAGACTCTGCAGTTAACTATTTTATCATATTATTAACTATAGTTATTATCACTTCTAGATAAAAAAAATATTTTAATATTATAAAAATTAAAAATTAATAATAATTAAATTTTAATATTTTTTTCACTATTGATATAATTTATTAATTGATTATAATTAATTAATTAATTAGTTATTAAATTAAACTACAAATATAATCTTTTTTTTTATATTTGTTTTATATAAATATAAATATTTTCAAAAATTCTTATATATATATAAGATTATATACAAGGTTTATAAAAATGTGGATCACCTTCACAAGGTGTGAGTCTTATATTTCAAAACGATGAAAAAAGTTCATATAGATATAGGTCCGACGAGTTTAATAAACG
>NW_006263900.1:78062-86002 GCF_000469605.1 Apis dorsata | reverse complement strand
CACGTTTAATTGAGCATTCTCATTCTATTTAATACAAATTTAAAATGCTTATATCTCGTTAATATAATCGTTAATAATAAATCTCGTTAAACCGAATATAGATACATATGAACTTTTTGATATCTAGAATCCATCTTCTAAAGATGTCTCATATTTTTATGAATAGTCCGTATATTTTTATTATATTATATTTATTTAAATGTGAATTTAGTAAGATATTATATACGTAATATACGTAATATATTACTTTTAATATAAAATGAAATGAAATTTTGATATAAAGAATATAAGAAAATTCGGAGAAAGCGTGACCAAAATCATTTTTTAAAATGATTTAGAAATTTTTTTATTTTTTATTAAAATAAAAAAAATTTTTATTATCTTTATATATATATATATATAAAATTCATATACTATTTATTTTATATTTATTTTCATAAATATAACAATTTTATAAATAAAAGAAACATTGAATATTTTAAAATATGATTTTAGTAGATATGCTCTTATTTTAAATTTCAAGTTACTTACTTATTAAAGTGGTATATGGCATTGTAGATGTATCTATAAGAGAACATGCTTCATCTGGCATTATAGCTTTTTGATCTAAAAATGTTTAATATTTAAAATAGTAAAATAATATAGTTCAAGTATTTAAAAAATAAAATGTCAAGTTGAACTTACTTGATTGTTGTAATTCTATAATGTGATGATCTCTTTTGTGAAATATCATACAAACATAACCAATATCACTGTAACAGAGTATTCTTATTACATTATTCTTATTATAGTTTTAGATCTATAACATGCTATAATTACTACTTACCATCCACTAGTAACATGAGCGATTAACTTTACTTTATATCCTTGTGAATTTTCTGTTGAATATAATTTTTCTAAATTATGACAGACAATCTTTTCTTCATGAAACATATCTCCATCGACTTTTTGTATTTTAATTTTAAGTGTTGCATTTTTATTTGTGAAATGATAAATTTTAGAACCATCCAAAGAACGCCAGTCATGATGTTCAGTAATCCATGAAGGATATTTACATCTGTTGTGCTCTTTATCAACTATAAATAGCATAAAAAATTAAAATTCTTGATTAAAATTAAAAATTTTTATATACCTTTTGTAAGTTTTATAGTTGGTGATCCTTCAGAAACAGTAGTTAAGCCGTTACAAGTTGGCTCGCCTGATTGAGCGAGTAAATAAACTACTTTTCCTTGATGATGCATTTTCTCTTCATATAGAAAACATCTAATTGAAAAAAATTAAAAAAATTGATATTGAATATGAAAAGCAATTTTTGTTATATTAATAATGACTAATAATACTCATGCATATAAGAAAGACCGAGACAAGTTGATACATTTCTCAGTTTTTAATTTTCTCAATTTTTTGTTTAAATTAATTACCTAATAAAAAATATATTAAAATATTGGCTCTTCTATATAAATGAATATTTGAAAAAATACATATAAAATAAATTAGAAAATTTTTATTTAATGAAATCAAAATGCATCAACTTACCCCATAGCAGGACAAGTTGATACTGCTCTGTTATTAAATGTTAATACATATGTAAAATATCTATATTATTCCATCAGTTAATAACTATTTTTATTACTTAAAATATATTACTTCAGTCATGTTGATTACAATATAATTATAATTTATGTTCTAAATTATTATTTAAAATTTGATAATATTTTGAATAATTTATTTTTTTATATCAGGATTTCTATTTTTTTATTAATATGTCTTAATAAAATCATCTTATTTGTTTTATATATATTTGCATTTTGATAATGAACCTTCTTTTGTAGTATAAGCTTTGTCAAAAATATCTTAGAATATTTCATCACAATATTCTTTATATAATTGTGTAAACCATTTTTCTAGAAAAAAAAGAAAAAATCTAATTAGAGATAATTGGAACAAATTGATACAACATACTTCAAAGAAGATGTATCAATATGCCCCAGAGAAAGTTATTACATAAAAATATCTTCATTTTTAAAAATATGTTATATATGAATAAAATAAAAAAAAATTTATTTTCAATGTAAAGAATAGAATAATTTGAAATATAAAATTTTATGTAATATATCTAAACAGATTGCAAAATCGATATAAAAATTTTTTTCTATAAAAATGAAAATGATTGTATAATATTGACATTTTATTATAAACAGCAATTAAATAAAAAATATATATGTATAGTATATAGTATATTTATAGTATATATATATATATATGTAATATAAAATATAAAATATAAATATTAATATAAATATAAAATGTAATATAAAATATATATATAGTAAATATAGTATATAGTATATTTATAATATATAGTATATATTGATATATATACTATAATCTAGTTATACATATAAAATGTGCAAATAATTTTATTGTATCAATTTGTCTTGGTCTATTCTATATATAGTATGTACCTATATGTTTTTTCGGCACCCGATATACTTCTTCCTTTCAACGTTCCAACAAGATATTTATTACGACCATCGTTCCATACAGCAAGACATTGTAATTCTTCCGCTAAAATATGAAAAAAATGCATTCATCAATAAAAATAATAATATAAAAATATACTTATTCAAGAAATTTATTTTTATAATAATAATCCAATAGTTAATTCATAACAATAACATTGAGCTTACTGTTACTTTCACTTCGTTCAATATCTGGACAAGCCTGATATTTAAGAAGCAATTTACTTTCATCAGTGCATTTTTCTCCAAGACTAATAGGCATTGCACATTCACCAAAACCTTTATCATAGGTAAATGTAAATGATGGTCCACTAAAAGGGCAGGGTATTGGTTTGGAATTAACACGAAACATTGAATATAAAGTATCATCAGATTTAATTGTATTTGAGCACATATCATCCAAAGTGGTTTGTTCAGCATTGCACCATCCTGACAGAAAAAAGAAAATAAATTACATTTGAGAAATAAAATATCAAATTATAATACATACATTTCTTGCAAAGAAATTTAGATTTACCTTCACGAAATTGAATCACATTCTCATGTCGATCATTAACAATTATACAATAATAGCAATTATCACCGCTGAAATATTATATAATGATTATATAATTTTGTTTTGCAATTTTGCTTATACCTTGTATATTAATCTTTTTCTATTTATTTATTCTCAAAAATATTGCAATACTTACTATACAATATAAGAATGTTCTGACCGTTCTACACACATCCTTTCACCCAGAAATGTTGTATTTACAGTAATTGATACTGGTTTTCCATATTGATACCATTCTCCAGTCCATGCAATGGGAAATTCACATGAGCCTAAGATAATTTTTTAAAACATTATTCTTTCAATTATTTCTTTAATTGTGAATGTCATTTTAATTATGAATTTTTTTTATAAATGTTCAACTTCTTCAAAAATAAAAATGCAATTGAATATTTAAGCAAACATCATTATCTATTAAATAAAAATTTAAACTTTTTAATTGTTTTCTATTGTCTTAATATATGTAATATAATTCTGTTGTCTTAATATATTGTCAAACATATAATCTCACATATTGTTATATAATAACTTATAAAAAAGAAAAATAAATTATTCTATTATATAAGATTATAAAGATAACAAGAATTAATTATTTTTCTGCAATTCAATAAAACATAATATTCTTTAAAATATTTTTGCTTTACATTTGATTTGATACAAACAATTTCTATACACACTTACCATTTGCAAAATGTACATCACTTAGATATAATAGCAACAATATTAACATTGTTGTCATATAACAAAAACGTTTTTCTTGATATAAAAAAAATTCTTGCATTCTGAAATAATAAATAGATATTATAAATAATTGAACATAATAGACAATAAATAATCTTTGTTATTATTATTATTGCTTTTGTTATTTGATATCATTATAAAATAATTTAATCACTTTTACTTATTCATCCACAAAAAATTTTTTTCTATATATAATCTAAATTTTAGTATATTATATAAATTAGTATATTATATAATTAAAATATCATAAAATGATGATAGTATATATACAACAAACAATGATTTCAACTATTTATAAAAATATGTATTATCTATTTATAAATATATATATATTTATTTTATATATATTTTAAATTGTTAAAATTTCCGCAATATCACAATTTAAATAAATTACTGTTACATTATATTATTTTTTATTACATATATTTTTTTGAAATAAAAAAATCATAATAATATGAAATAAATAAATGTAAGGAAATGTTCATTACAATTGTCAATGATTGAAAAAAATGTATGTAAAGAATTTGACAGATATAGGGAAAACTTCCGAGAATAATGCATTATTTAGCAAAGTACACGTGTTTCAATTGGTTTCGTTCAATGTTTTCTTTACCGCGAATTGTATATATCTTTTCATATCCTATTATTCGAATGATGCGCGAATAGGAATGGATCTGCGCATACCAATGTCTAAACTCTAAATGTCAAATTTTTGCTCCATTTATTAGTCTTGTTTATTATCTCTAAAGATTAAAAAATTACATTTTTTAATTTCTATATTCTTTTTAATTTTTATATTTTATTTCTAAAAGAACATTATCTTAACATATATTATTGTTATATTTATCAAAATATGTTTCATCGAGCTTGTATTAATATTAGGATATATATTGATCCCAATTTAATTAAATCTATTTATCAAAATAAAATAATTCAAATTTTCATTTTGAATAATTAAATTCATTATTTTATTTTTATTATTGATATTAGCAATACTAACCTTTTTATATTGATCATTACAAATGTGAAAATGATGGAGGAAGCAAATAGCAAGGTCTAGAGAATATCACATAATGTTCCACAAAATGAAAATTCAATTTTTAGATATAAAAAAAATTGTTCGAATTTCGTTCAAGCAGATTATAATATAACAATAATAAATAATAATTACGAAATTTTTATCACTATGTAAACAATAATTTTAAAAAAAAAAAAAAATAATGAATAACCACAAGAAATTTGATTTTTTAATTGTTAAAAGTTTTTCCCGCGATAATTAATTTAATTAATTAGCAATCAAAGAAACACATTAAATACAATTAGATTGTCTATTAAGATTTTTCTTTCACTGATTCTAGCATGGAAGAACACAACACTTAGCACCATTATTATCACTGCAGAAATTATAGAAGCATCACTAATTAAAAAATAAATATTGAATGCATTTTCTTTCAAAATGCGATTTCTAAATTCTTTTGTCGATTTTTTAATTCTACATAAATAAATAAGAAAATAACATAAAATTTAAAGCATAGAACATGCTATTTATTATTCTTAATTTTTGATTAATTTTTATTGATAAGGAAATACAATATTCACTATTGTACGTTGATTTTAGTCTCTTTGTTCGTTTATTCATTTGCTCACTTTAAGAAACAATGGCGACTTATAGGCAGCAAGCGGAACGCCGCTGCAACTATTCTTACAGTACGATATGATGCTGTAGAACCAGCATGCATTGCTAGACTTATAGTCTATTTGCCTAACCAGTGTCTACATGCATTACAAAACCACTGTGCAGGAAAGTATTAAAATTTTAGCGTCTTTTTTAAATTATATTTTATATTTGTTTTTCTTTTTCTTTTCCTTTTCTTTTTTCATTTTCTTATTCTTTTCTTTTTTTGCTTTAGCTTTCGTTTTTTTTTTTTTTTATTTTGAAATTCATTACAAAAATGTTACGAAATATTGTTTTATTATTCAATTTATATATTATACTTTTTTTGCTTAAGTAATGAATAAAAAAACTTGAATATCAGTTTTTAGTATATATTATTATTATTTTCTCAAATAGTATATATTTATGAAATATGAGAGTAATTTATAATATTATAATTTTACGAAAAAAAATAATACCATATTTTTAAATTATAAATTAAAAATTGAATATCTTACGAAGTAAATATATGAATCGTATCATTTTAATAGACTAGGAATTTTCGAATGTTTCAGTACCAACATAGAAAAAAGAATGTATAAAAGAACTAATAACATATGGAATTCTAAATATATATATTTATAGACACAATTTCAGATAATTATCTTGAAGTAAAGACAAAATCATACATTTGGACAAAATCATGAAAATTAAATGAAAATTAAAAAAAAAATTTTTTACTTTCAAAGTATTCAAAATATTTATGAAATGCAATTTAATTATTATTAATTATTATTAAAAATATAAATTTTATTTTGCTTTATTATATTTGTTAATTTTTATTTTATTCTTATAATTTTAAATATAAATAATAAATAATTTTAAATATGCTTATTACAATATATATCTTATATTATATAAATTTAAATATAAATTTAATAATTTCGAAAAAATGAAATTTTAACTGTTGATAATCTATTTAATCTATAATTTATTTTATTTTAAAAATATAGTAAAAAATATCTAGAAAAAAAATATTTATAAAAATATATTTATAATTATAATATATGATTTATATTATAATATAAATAATTATAAATAATTTTTTTCTAGATATTATTTTTAGAGATATTATTTTTTTTTTCTAGATATTATTTATATTTATTGATTTTAAGGTAAAATAATTTTAATGTTTATTTCTTATATAAGATTCGAGATTGAGATATTATGAAATATATATGAGTATTACATTTTTATTGTTTTTTACAATTTTTCATATAACATATTTTTGTTGCATCATCATTAATAATTAAAATTAATTATAAAATTTTTAAAATTCACAGATAAATATATAACTTCATGTAACTGTTTTTAGCATATGTTTGATTCAGTGTCCACCATTTTGAATTATCATTTGTCTTAAGTGATGTTACATTTTTCCTATTATCTTTGTTCAATTTGATTTATGAATCTCTATACAAATTGTGTTTATAAGTATATATAATCTAAGCATAAACTTATAAAGAAAACAATAACTTGATTTATTTCAATTTTTTAATTAGTCTTCATATAATTTGATATTAACTGGTGCTTAGATATAGTAGTTAGATAAATAAGATTCTTATTGTTACATTATAGTGTAGTGATGAACATTTATTAATTTGATTTATTGATTTGTAAAAAATTCATACAAATATCGTAGAAATTGGTTCAAGATCATAATAAAGGCAAAAAAAATTGGGAACAATGCATTTACAAAAAATAAAATAAGCAATAGAAAATTTAATGTTAAAAATTTAATGCTTGACATAAATTCTGTTCAATTTTTTTTTTTTTTTGGTAAATTTTGTTTGAACAATTATTTACAAAAGGTGATCTCAATACCAATTTTGCGAAATTTTGGATATGTATAGAAGAAAAGAACGTGAGTAACATGTTCTTTGTTTAAGGCATGAAACAATTGCAATTTAAAAGTTATAAAAAAAATATTGTATAAATTATTACATTATTTGAATATAAATATTTAAAAATGAAATTATAAATGTATTTGTAATTGCGATAATTGCGATAATAATTATAATAAATTGATTAGATTAGATTAGATTTTTTAAATATTCTAGATGGATGAATTCCTCTCTCTTCATTCACCTATGTAAATAAAAAACTTTGATTAAAATAATATATATATATTGCATATAATTTATTTCCATTTCCAAATATATTTCCAAAAAATTATAATCTAATCTAACCTAACCATATTTCGCATATGCAATACATATATATTTAATGAATTTTTAAACACTTATATTCAAATAATAAATATAATATAAGTATAGTTATAATATAATATATAAAGAAATATAAGTATAGTTTTTTTTTTAAGTAATTTTTAAACTATGATTTTCCTATGTTTCGGATAAAGTATATCTATTATTTATAATGCTTATCTCTATAATATATAACATAAAAT
>NW_006263900.1:73474-76936 GCF_000469605.1 Apis dorsata | reverse complement strand
CAGTATTTCATTTACATGAAATGAAATTTAACTCTTTTGTTATCACATGTTATACATACATTTATTCACAAAAATATTCGGACACTAACATATGTTTAATTTTAATGATTTATATATCTTTATTAATTATAAAAGAAATGAATTCAAATTTATTTTTTTCGACAAAATATTTATTATACTTTATAAATATATAAATAATATAAATATAAATAAATATATAATATAAATATATATAAATAATATAAATATAAATAAATAAATAAGCAACTTAGTTAATTAATTTGTTAATAAAATAATATTAAAAATTAAATATTGAAATCGTAATTATTTTTTGCGTCACAAAAATATTCAAACTTTTTAAAAATTTATAATAAAATAGTAAATTTTATAAAAATTAAATATGATTTTGATATCTTTCTATAATATATTTTAAGCAATCTAAAAATTAAGTATTTTTTTTAATTAAAATTATTTTTTATTAATAATATACTGTATATTTTATTCCTAGTTTAGATAAATCCATTTATTCTTTTTCTTTAGTGTATTTTGTTATTTTTTATCGATTTTATCGATAGTTTGAGGATGAGAATGTTTATACAAGATTCCTCAATTATGATAACTCAAAATTACAATGTGTTTGAATATTCTTGTAAATTAAAAATGTATTTTTCTTTGATTTATTTTTTAATTTTCAAACAATAAATCAAATTAAATAATTTTTTATTTTATTTTTTATTTTATATATTCTATTATAAAATCAAATGTAGTAATTTTTTATAATATTACTATATTAATTTTATAATATTTTTATAATTATTTTTTATAATATTATTATATTAATTTAGTATATAAAATCTTAAAAAAATCTGCTCATTTGTTATTTGAGGAGAAATAAAAAAAAAATGTATTTTTATTTGTACAAAAATATTCACAATTCATATTTAAATCATCGAATTAAATTAACAAATATTATATATTATGCAGTTACATGTCCATATGCAAATTGGATCATGGAATGAATAAAAAATTATAATACATACTAAAAAAATAAATATACATAAATATATAAAATATATAATACATTAAAATAACAAATTCATTTAAAATAAAAAAATATAAAATATAAAATATATTTTTAATAAAAAATAATTTTTGATCTAATACTTTTGATATAATATCTTAATTACTTTTGATTATTCAAAATATTATGAATTAAGAAAATATCAAAAACAAATATTTAATTAATTTAATATTTAATTATTAAAAAATTTGCTATTTTAGTTATTTTATTATAAATTTTTAAAGAGTTCGAATATTTTTTGATAAATAGTTATGATTTCAATTATTTAATTTTTAATATTATTTTATTGTCAAGTTAGTTAACTAAATTATTTATATTTATAAAATATAATAAATATTTTATCGAAAAAAACAAGATTGAATTCATTTCTTCTATAATTAAAAAAGATGTATAGATCATTAAAAAAAGAAAAAAAAGAAAAAAAAAAAGAAATATTCGAATATTTTTGTGAATAACTGTAGATGATACATATTATATTTCAATTTTTTTCAAGGATAAATGCATAATATTTTATTTATTATTATTATATATTATTTATTTTCATTAAAATATTTTTATATATTATTTTTATATATTAACAACGATAAATTATTATTAATTTGCAATATATTGTTTTTAGTTATTTTGAGGTGTGAACAGCGACAATGTTTTCTTAAACAATAGTAGCAGAAGAATAAATTGATTCTTTTTTAACTAGTATTATAGATAATATTATTTATAAGTATTCATGTTTTGCATTTTTATAAATGTATAGTTATGTATTATGTATTTATAAAATTATTATATANACTTTTTCTTTTCTATTAAATAGAAATAAAACATGATTTTATGTGCATCAAAATATTTTCAAGATTGTTATAAGAATTGCTATAAAATAAATGGAATTTTTCCATTTTTTTAATAATTTTATATTAATAAATTTATAATAATTCATATATGTGATATATATATTTGGTTATTATTCAAATAAATTTATTTGAAATTTTATTAATAAAAATTATGAAACATATAAAAATTATTTAAATAAATACATATCAATATATATCTTGAATGGTAAATAAATATAGTTGAAATAGATACATTCTATATATTTAAAATCATTCACAATATTGGATCGTGTAATGATTTTCATTTCATACAAAATATTATTTTATTAAATATAGAAATAGATATTTTTTTGAATTTCATAAATCTTTATTTCTTTAACAAAAATTTTTTATAAACATAACAAATTATTATCTATATTCGATCTATTTAATGTTATATTGTTTCTTTTTGATTATTTATTTTAATATATAATATTGAAGTAAACTTACATATATACATATATATAAATGTATAAGACAAGTTCTTTAAAATTTTATACATATAAAAATAGCAAGTGTATAGATTTTCAAGGATTTTTTCAATAAGTTTATTATTATTGATAATATTCAATTATAAAAATAAAAATTTAATAATAATTATGAGTTTTTCCATCCATATTATTAAAATTAATTTAATTATTAATTTTCTATATTATTAAAATTATTTTTTCTTATTTTTATCAATTTCTTTTTTTATCAGTTTTTTTATTTTTGTTTTTTTTTTTTAAAGTTCAAATAAATACGATAAAAATGATAATAAAAGAATTATCGAAAGAAAAACAAAAAAAAGAAAAATTTAACAATTCTTTTAAGATATTCTTATGCATTTAATCAAATATAGTATAGATGTCAAGTGGAATGCATATTTTATTTCTTTTTTTATATTTAAAAAAAAAACAATGAAAACTTATAATTATAAAGTATATAATTCTTAAAAATTAATATAATTCATTTACCAATAAAGTTTTGATAAAATTAATGCAAAAAAAATAAAATGATTAATATCAATGTGAAAAAATATTATTTTGAAACTTAAAAAAACTATTTAGGTCACAGAAAGCTTTTGAGCGCAAGTCCGTCGTGAAGCAAACATCATTTTTCGATCGACTTTATTCACTTTGTAAAATACATTCTAAGTAGTTACTTAAGAAGACAGATTAACGTATACAACGTTTAGAATTTATATGTGTATAAATTTTATGGAAGATTTTTTTCATTACGGTATATTTTTATTAAATTTAATCTCAATATTTTATTATAAATACTTAATTGTTTGTGTGAAACAAACATATATTTGTCGATTTCTCTTTAAACAAACATTCATTTATTCTTGTTATTTCAATGAATAATATTTTAAATAAATAAATATTAATCGAATAAATAAAAAGTAATGAAATAATTTTATTTATTTAAATTAATAATTATATTATTTATTTATTTTATGGCAAATCATATTTTCAATCCTTTAAAATTATTTTTATTTCGAAAATAATTTAAAAAAAATCACAAAAATAA
>NW_006263900.1:69868-73078 GCF_000469605.1 Apis dorsata | reverse complement strand
CTAGTAACATGATACTCATAAATATATATATATATATATATATATATATATATATAATCGTACATATTTTAAATCGGTTATAAATATTTTTAACCAACATAAAAATTGAAAAAATGAATGTTATGCTATTTGTTGTAAAACATAAAAGTAAATAACAAAAATAGATAACGATAGATATTGTTTTACAAAGATGAATGTAACCTTCATTTTTTTTGACGCTATTGTAGTTCCAACTTGAAAATTATTGTAAAATTACTGTAAATGTTTCGCTTATTATTATTTTTTTTTTTACTTGTTCTACAAGCATATAATTTTTTTTATAGAAATATTGTTTTTAATTTATAGTAAATGCATCGCAATGTCTTTTTTTACTTGGAAAGGAAGCAACCGTTCCGAAAATATTGAACATACTGGACACAATTTACAAGATGGTCTTTTTCAAATCGCATCTCAAGCTTGTCATATTTTAGTACAAGTAAGTTTAATAGAATTAAATAATTCGAGAATTTCTTTTGTTTCTATTTTTTTATTTTTAAATTTATTTATTTGTAAATTTATGTGTATACGCTTATGTATATATATTTGAAATATTTTTTCTTTTGTTATATATTCCATTTATTAACTAATTTTTTAATTATTTTAATTAATTATCTTGTGCATAATTTTATTAATTGATAAAATTTGATTTAAAAGGTAAATAATACGCATAATATTTCGTACGGTGGAAACAATAATGTAAAGAATATTGCATATTCCAAATGTTTAAAGAGTGATAAAGATTCAACACGATTGGCAGCTTCTTCCACGACTAAAGGAACTACCACAGTCAAATCTTATTCAAAATATATGAAAGATCAAGACAAAGATCAGGATATTGTCGTTCTATTACCACATCGTAAAAACAGAACACCTCTTATTAAACATAAATTATCTGTATGTATAATTACGTAAGCTTTCCTTTTTCTTTTATTTCAAACACTTTTATTCTGTAAGCAAAATAAAATTTTATCACAGACAGTTTCGGAAAATGCTAGATTAGAATTGAATTCATCAAAATATACCAGCGGTAGTGAAAATAATGGTAATTCTGCTGGTAATAATATCGTATCCGATGATGATTTCGAATTATGGGATCATTCTGGTTTTATGTTGAGAAACGATGCAGATGATCCAATAATGAATGGGAAGTTAGTATATATTTTTATTATAAATTTCAATTTTAATAAAATATAAAGAACAATTGATAAAAAAAAAAAGAAATGATTTATTACTTATGTCAATATTATATGTTATCGAAACAGATGGGGAGGTGCTCAAGGATGGTGTAAGCCAAGTTGCATTCCAATCACAGTTATATTAATTTTGATTGTGCTAGTTGTTTTATTACCATTATTAGATCATGCAGCAGATAAATATGCATTAAATGATACGGATTTAGATATTGATTCTAATTGCATGGAAGGCTGTAATTTATCTTTTGTTGAAACTTTACCAGTAGGCATGAATTATATAAATAACACTGTTTTCCTTGATAATACTTATGATTCCTGGATCAAACTTATTTCATTAGCACGACAAAAAATAGAAATAGCATCGTTTTATTGGACTATGAAGAGAGAAGATGTATATTCAGATGATACTGCAAAACAAGTAAGAAACTGAATAAAGAGTAAATAAATAGAGTTTAAACTTAAAGATTGTATTTTTTTTTCAATTATATGTTCTAGGGCGAAGAAATTTTTCGTTTGCTTCTCCAAGCGGGAAGAGATCGAAAGATTTTGTTGAAAATAACGCAAAATATGCCATCACAAATTAGTCCGAACATTAATACAGAAATTTTGATGAAAAAAGCGCACGCTAAGGTAACATTGGATTGTTAAAAAAAAAAAGATACATTCCAAAGTAGATATACACGCTATGATATTATGTTTAATAATATATGTTTATTAATGTTTAATAATAAGATACATCTTGACACTTTACAACAATTTATCTAAATGTTGTTATATAAATATTGATAAAATTTCGATAGGTTAAAAATTTAAACTTCGCGGGATTATTCGGAGGAGGAGTACTTCACTCAAAATTATGGCTTATTGACAGAACACATCTATATGTAGGTTCCGCGAATATGGACTGGCGTTCACTTACACAAGTAAAAGAGCTTGGTTTAACCATTTTAAATTGCAGTTGCCTGGCAAACGATTATGCCAAGATTTTCGATGTAAGTCAGTTACATCGAAATTATATTTTTTTTTAATACTTTCGTATATTAATATTTTAAAATTAAAACTAAAATTTTTACAATATATTATAGATTTATTGGACAGTAGGTGAAAATGGTAAAATACCATCTGTTTGGCCAGACATTTTTAATACAAAGATCAACTTAAAGAATCCAATAAACTTTACTTATATGAACAATAAATATAAAGCATTTGTCGCTGTAAGTGTGATATTTCTATGAAAATAGTACTCAGTATGAAATCTAATTTTAAATAAAAAAAAAAAAATAATATTTGTACTATACAACTATGTATTTTAGAGTTCACCTCCACCATTTTCGCCCAAAGATAGAACCAATGATGTGGATGCTATTCTTTATTGTATCGAAAGAGCAGAGAAATTTATTTATATTTCTGTAATGGATTATTTTCCATTAACTGTATATACACCTAAAATAAAGTACGTATTTATCAATATAGTTACTGATATATTTGTTAATTTATTTTTTATTTATATTTTATTTATATTAATAAATATGAGTACATAGAATTGAATGTATGCATGTATAATATTTTATATGTATTATACTCACAGAATTAATAAAATTAAATTTTCATTCAAAAATTGCTGATATTTAAACTATTATAACTTTATAAAAAATAATCATACAACATAATTTATTTAAAATTATTTTAAACTAAAACTAAATTTTAAACGAATGTAAAATCAAAAATAAATATTCTTTTTTTATAAATATTATTTTTATATATCATTCATTAAAAATTTATTTAAAAATTATTTATAATAAAACGTGTAAAATATTAAGTCCAAATATTTGTAATGAAATTACAAATTGCGATTTCATTTTATTTTTTTTATTTCAAATTTATAATCGCATTAATATCGTAATAAATCGTATTAATAATATGTATTAATAATTTAGTTAAATAATTAAATTAATTAAATAAGTTGTATATATATATT
>NW_006263900.1:66140-69678 GCF_000469605.1 Apis dorsata | reverse complement strand
TATATTTATATTATATATTATATATATTATATATATTATATAAATCTATCAAAAGAAACAAGTTTGAGTTCATAACTAACAAAGATATAAATTATTAAACTTAATTATGTGTTTAATTTGAATACTTGTTTAAGTAATTATACTTAATATGGTCGATAATCTATTTTTTATTTAAAGTGCGATAAAACAATAAAAAAAATCGTAAATAGAGTTTTTAGAATTCGTTGTAAAGGAAAGATTTTTTTGTAGGAAATAATATTTAAACAAATCGCAAAAAAAATTTTTTAACTTTGTAAAATTTGTAAAATTTTAGAAAAAAAACTTCGCACTGCATTTATATAACAAAAAATGAATTTAATTTTTAAAAAAATTTAATTAATATAGATTTAAAATGATTTCTTTTTATAAAGTTATAATAATTTAAATATCAGTAATTTTTGCACATAATGTTTCTTTAATTTTGCACATAAGTATTTCTATATTACAAATTTGACTTTTTATCTATATCTTTATTTATATGGTACAGGTATTGGCCGATAATAGACGATGCATTGAGAACTGCAGCAATCGAACGTAAAATACATATACGATTGTTAATATCATCATGGAAATATTCAAGTAAATTAGAATTTTCTTTTTTGAAGTCTCTTATGGAATTGACAGATAGTTACACAGGTGTGAAAATCGAAGTGGTCAGTTTTTGCATATATTTACGTTTCATATATTTCTATAATATAATTATACTCATATCTTCTATATGACATTGCATTTATATTAATTTTATTTTTCAGAAAAGATTTGTAGTTCCTACTAATCCTGATTTTGATAAAATACCATTTTCAAGAGTAAATCATAATAAGTATATGGTGACTGATGCAACTGCATATATAGGTACAAGCAACTGGTCTGGCGATTATTTCATAAACACTGCAGGCAATTATTTTTTTTCTTTTTTCTTTTCTCTTATTCTATTTTATTACTTAATCAATAATAAAATATATGAAATTTGTTATTGATGCATTAGGTATTGGTACAGTATTTGAGACAATCGGCGATCAAACTTTGAACAATCTTAGGCAACAATTGGAAAATATTTTTCATCGTGATTGGAATTCCGAATATTCCTACTCTCTAAATGGAAGTTTACCATTCGTAGAACGACAGATAAATACTATTGAAGATGACTATTATCTATCATCAGCACGTTACATATTAGCGTGATAACGTCAATGATTTCATTAACAATTATACGTGCCTAACGAAAAAAAATGAAAATCATTTTTCGATGCTTAATATTTATAATTAGAGATGAATCTGTTAAATTTCTAGACTTTCCATTTTTGATAAATATTAAACTTTTTTTCTTCTCTTTTTTATTATTTTTTTTTTTTTATTTTTACGCACATTTTTACGATTATCTATATTCAGCAAATATCAATTTCATGCTGACGTTTTATTTGTTCCGTGTACATTACATACACGCAAATACAGATACATTCTTCTTCCATTCTTTTTTACCATTCCTTTTGGTATTATTTCTTTGAAAATATACACATGTGCAGTCGCGTATATATCATATACATCTACGTACAAGCATGCTCTATCTTTTTTTTTCTTTCCTTTCTATGTATATATCCATCATACATAAATGTATAAATTATGAGAAACGCACATACCTGAAATCTTAAGCTTATAGGAATAATCTTACATAACGGACGTTTGTGTGCCTTGCTTTAAGTGACCTTGCAAATGTCTTCTATGAAAAATCGTTTCAATGCCAGTGCCCCATGTTCCGTCCATATATATATAATTCTTAAAAAGATATTAAATATTGTAATAATTAATATTTATAATTTTTCGTTTTTATACGAGTATTAATTAAGAAAAATTGCATGAATCTGTGACATTTATTATGTGTTAATAATATTATATGTTTTGCAAATATAAAATATAAAATGTATCGTAAATATGCAAATTATATTGACGTATCTGATTATAAAAAAGTAGCTTCTAGTATGCTCATATAACGTTTAAAAAGTATCCATCTTCGTGTGCAAATACACATAATTCCACAAGAATAGCCTGATAATCGTGACAAAAAGTAGTGTTTTTTCACAGCTACATTCGAATTTGCATGACGAATTATATGCTTGCAGAACATGTTAGTTTGCATCACGTTAATCATGTTAATTTGTTTATCTATTACGAAATATAGTTCTTTTCAAACGCATAATATCATGATTCGTATTGGATCTTGATTCGTCATTGGATCTTTTTCATTAACTATTTTCAAACGAACTTTTCTCATTTATTATACAAATTATTTCCATTTTTCCTAAATACATATATTTAATTCGGATTTTTATTTTATTATTATAGAAAAATATATTATTATATATTATACGTAATGTTATACATAATATACAATATACAAATATATATAGTAATTAATCTGTGTAATTATTAATAATTAATTATTAATATTACGAAGCAATATTTCTAGTAGGAGGTTATTATTCTTTCTTCAGCTGAATAAGCAGATTGTCACAGAGTACGTCACATACCAGAAAAAACGTACGCGTAAGCGAATAATGGCGCGATTCATTTTTAATCGTCTCTTTTTATTTTAAACGTTAGATAAAAAATATATTATAATAAATTATATGTATAATGAAAGATATGTGTTCAATACATTTAAAAAAAGATTTATGATATTATAATAAATTTATATAATAAGATATTTATTATTTATTTGTTAAGACACGTCATATATATATAAATTTTGCGATATTTGCAGAAATTATTGTTCATTAATGAATGTTTCGTACTTAAGATATCTAATTATGAATTTAATAATTATTATTAAATTATTTTGAAACATATGAAAATATAGGAATTCTCATATTTAAATGCTGAAATGAATATTTCAGATAATCGAAATCTTTTTTATATTAAGTCTCTTGTTTCCTCCTTGTGCTTTCTCTTTCTTTTTTCTTCTATTTCTTTTTATTTCTTAATTTTAATTCTTCAATAATAAGTGTAATGTTTTTATTAATATTTTCATTTTGATTTTTTGTTAAACAATTATTTATAATATTAATAAACTTTCTGACATTTTTTAATAAATTTGATGAATTTTATGATTAAAATGCGACAAATAACTGATTAATCTTCTTTATTATTCACATTGCAGTTTTTAAAATTTTTCTTTACGTTATATATTTCTATTTTTTAAAAATTTTGAAATATTAATTATTAATATAATAATATTATTAATAAAAATAATATTTTTATCATTTGATTTGTTTTTAAGATAACAAATAAAATAATTAAAAAGTCTTTTTAATAACAATCGAAATTTGAGTTAAAATGAAAAAAATAGAAATTTATTTCCTTCGGTAGAAATAAATATTAAGAAAAATTATTGCAAAATCTTTTATTGTAAAATACAAATTTCCATAACAATATATTAATTATTAATATCAATTTGAAAAACTGTTTATATGTTAACATTATTTTAAAAGGATTGTTATAATAT
>NW_006263900.1:62179-65464 GCF_000469605.1 Apis dorsata | reverse complement strand
TATATATATATATATATAATCTTATTTTTAAAAGCTCGAAATTTGATATTTTTATATAAAATAAGAGTAATTAATTTTTGTATGAAAAAAATGTACATTTTTATGTAAAATGAAAATTATATAAAAAATTACATATAAAAATGTAAAAATTAAAATAAATAATTTAAACAAATAAAAAAAATTAATTTTTATTTTAATTTTTATGATAAGTGAAAAAAATATTGACTTACGATTTAATGATTGATTATGATTTATGAAACACTAATATATTATATAATAATTTGGAAATCATTTAATTTAGGTATATATAAGCTTTTCTTCTTTTCTTTTTTTAATAAGATTTTTTAGGAGAAATTTTTTTTATTTTCAAAATATTTTTTTTATAAAAAAATGATCAAAAATGAAATTTCGCTTATACATATATGACATTAAGGGATTAAAAAAATCTGAATTGAAATGCAAAAATAAAATGAAAAGAACAAAAAATATCAAAGAGAAATGAAAGGTAAAATAACATAAGAGAAAAGAGGTAGTTGACTGGGACCGGGTGTGATTGAACGATTAAGGAAGGGGAAGGAGAGTTAAAGGGTAAAGAGAAGGGGCAATTGATGAAACAGAGTAGAAGGAGAAGAAAAGAAAAGCAAGACTGACGATGCCAAGAGTGACAATTCTGAGGTATATCGCTTGCAAAATACTCGAGGTGGCATAAGAGAAAAATCGGTAGGTTCACGTGAAGAGAAAGTTTTTAAGGTATATCTAGTGTTTGTTTGTTCTTCTCTTCATTCGATCGTTTGATTGTTCGTTTTTTATCCGTTTTTATGCTTTTTTATTTTTTTAATTTTTTGGTGCTGTCTTTTTAATATTTTGAAAGTGTGGACATTGGTTTCGTGAAATATCACGGATAAGGTCAGTGAAATTGTGCGATAATTTATCATTATGAAGTATTATAAATTTACTAATTCCTGACTTTATTATAATATAAACTATATAGAATTGAATATTATATTCAAATCAGTAATTATAAAATTCATTTTATTTATACAACATTTAATTAATAATCTATAATCGATACAAACCGATGTTTAATGATAGAAATGTTTCATATAAAATATATATATAAAACAAAATATTGAATGAAGAATAAAATTAAAACAATTCAGTATTTAGTTCAGTTCTTTTTTTTTTTTAATGATTCTAAAATACAATACAAGTAATATGGTTTTCATTTTGTATAATCATATATCGTAAAAATATTAAAGATTAACATAATATTAAAGAAAAAGGAATAGAAAAACATATCATGAAGCAGAAGGGTGAAACTCTATGTAAGATGTATATGGTATATCAATATAAAAAGTTATTTTCCTGAATCGATATCAACTTTAATTTATGTCAGAGTTGTATTTCAATCATGACTTTCTTCGTCAGACATTCACCATGAATTTACTACCAGTTAAAATTCGTGCCGAGCAGGAAGGAATCGTTTAAATGTATTTGTATATTATTTATTGAAATATATATAGATATATTCATCGAAAACTTACGAACAAGTTTGATAAGTAGGATATTTATTGTGACGATTCGACATAACGGTTGATTATGAGATAATTATATAGGAATTCAATAAAACTATGACGCAGATTAATTTAACTTTTCATATAGCAATAAAATTTTGAGCTTTGAAATTCTTTATATCAAACAGAATATTTAATAATCTTCTAAAGTTTACTTACACAAAATTCATTAGAACATTATATAATATATACGTATTAATATAATTTATATATATATTATGAATATCATTACTTAGTAATATTTCTTTAAATATAATCTTTTCCATAATAGCGAAACATCTCCATTGACTCCAAGAATGATAGACAAAAAATACATATTATTTCATAAATTATTAGTTAATTATAATCAAAATTTAAAATTCTAATTTTATGAGGAAATTTAGAATCAAGTATAATAGTATCTTCTTTCAAATAACATTTTTATTTTTATATTATTTGATTTCCATCTTTAAAAAAGAGATTACCATAATCAAATGTCAAAAATTGGTCAACAAATATGAAAATATATGCCAAAAATTTCTAAATGCTGAAAACGGAGTTTCTAGAAAATGAATGAATTTTGTGATCTATTGTGTATTTCAATAGATAATAATTCAATAAAATTTTATACAGTTTTTTTAATATTTTTGAAATTAATTATTTTAACATTTATCAAGAAAATAAAAAGAAATATATTAATGATCTAAATAGACAAAGAAAATATTTCTAATGTAACTAATTTTGCATAATAACATTTTTAAAGATTATCTTAAACATTTATATTATAAAATAATGAAATATATATAATGAAATATATATAATATATTATATTACATTAGAATTATAAGTAGAATCGAATTGGAACGGTCTTTTATAATGAAATGATAAGGACAAACTGCCGATTGGCAGTATGACTTTCGATTTGGATTTGGAACATAGTAAAAGACGCTGCGACCAAGTTCATGATCAACTTTCACTCCATGACGATATGTGCGGTTTCTCTCGCACTAGCAACCGCGAGAGTTCGAACTGCGGTGTGGAACGAATAGTAGATTTCAGATTAGCATCTTACAGTCGACGTGTAATATCACGCGTATTAATTTTTTTCTCTTTTCTGATTTGTTTTCTTTAGTTATTTGATCATTTATTTCGAAACGTCACGCGACGAACGCGATGGTGGAAGTTTTGGTAGAACCGTGTGGTCAAGAAGCAATAGTATCAGATAAGAGTTGCAAAATAAACGATAGTCCAATGGAACGTTTGACTGAAAGTGATCGTTGTGATTTGATTTTGGAAAAATCTTCACTCAGTCCTATTCAAAACTTCTATAATGGACAAAGCATTTTCGTTACTGGTGGCACCGGATTTATGGGCAAAATTCTGATAGAAAAACTCCTCCGAGAATGTCCTGGAATTTCATTTATCTATATGTTAGTACGTCCGAAGAAAGGCAAAGATATGCATCAACGTATCGAAGAACTTTTTGATGATCCGGTAAGAATTTCTATTATTTTTCTTTTCTATTTCTTTTTTCTTTTTTTTTATTTTTCTACATTTTTTATCTTTTATCACCTCCATCTCTTCACATTTTTATACATACTTGTTTAAATTCTTTTATCTTTTTATTAAATTCTTCGACTAAATATTTTTCCAAGCACTATTTTTCTTTCCGACACTACGTATCAATCGTGACATTCACTTTCCTTTGACAAGATTAATTACGATCTCTTCT
>NW_006263900.1:60557-61855 GCF_000469605.1 Apis dorsata | reverse complement strand
TATATATATATATATATATATATCACATTATTTTTCTAATATCTCATATCTCTTTTAACTTTGCAATTTTTTTCATAATTAATTCTTTCATAGATATGACCCATGCATACATGCATACATATATCTATATACGTACATACATTTATTTATAATGATCATATGTATAATATAATATATCTATGTATAAAATTATAAATAAACTAATAAACCCATAATTTAAAATTATAAAGATCGATCGTATATATATATAAACTATTATTAATGATCAATTTTTTGCTTAGCTATTCAATAAATTAAAAGAAAAACATCCAAAATTTCGGTATCAAATAGTTGCAATAGCCGGAGATTGTGTTCAACCTGGTCTCGGGTTGTCTTCCGCGGATAGACAAATGATAACGCGAGAAGTTTCTATCGTTTTTCACGTTGCGGCTACGGTCAGATTTGACGAGAAAATGAAACTAGCTGTACCTATTAATGTTCGTAGTCCCAAAGAAATGATAGATCTTTGCAAGGAAATATCATATTTAAAGGTAAGTCATAAAATATACATATGTGTACAAATAAATGTCTATATATATAATCCATTAGAATTATAATTATATTGTAAAACAATTTAACAAATTTTCAGTCATTTGTTCATGTATCGACTGCATATGCCAATTGTCCGCATGATCTTATCGAAGAAAAAATATATGAAGCACCAATGGATGCACACAAATTAGTAACAATCATTGATTACATGGATGATAAACTGATTGAAGATATTACTCCGAAGTAAGAAATTTTTTCAAACAATTATAATAATTAGATTCGAAATAATCAAAATTATATTCAATTTGTTCTTTTTTTTTTTCATTGTACTTATTTATACGAATAAATAATAATTCAACTGCTACAGATTATTAGGTGCATGGCCGAATACGTATACTTTCACAAAAGCAATAGCAGAAAGTGTTATTGTGAAAGAGGCCGGTGAATTGCCTATTGGAATATTTCGACCTGCTATTGGTTAGTAATTTATAAATATAATGCTTAATATCATCAATGATTTTAATCATTTTCTAATCATTCCAATCGTCTTTTTAATTTGTTTCAATCATATGAAATTTCTTAACTTTCTGTTTCTCATATTCTGTATATATATATCTTATTTAAATCGATTTATTCAAATATATATTCAAACTATAGATAATATAAAAGAATAAGTTTCAAATAAGAGTCTAATAATTTCAAAGAATATATAATTTTACACAATTAATATTTTTATGAATGAAGAGCATCATTTATAAACATATGCA
>NW_006263900.1:49411-60129 GCF_000469605.1 Apis dorsata | reverse complement strand
TATATATATTATATATATATAAATATTTTTTTAATAATATTTTTTTATAAATTTAAATAATTTCTATCTTAAAAGATTCATAGATTTTTTTTATTTAGTATATTTAGATGAAATATTAATAATATGAATAATATTTAGATGAATTTATTATATTTAAATATTTTGCACATGTATAACATATAAATATATTCATGGAATATCTTTAAAGAATTAATTTTAGAGAAATAAATATAAAAGTATCGGTTAAAATTTATTTATTTTAAATTACAAACAATTAAGTTTACATTAGATGAAGTAAAATGGAAACAGAATACAATAGAATAGGAAATAGAATACAATGTGTAATAAAAACAAAACAGTTTCGTTCTATCTAGTCTAGTTTTATCTAAGGCAAACTTTAATTGTTTATAACTTAAAATTAATAAATTTTAACTGACATTTTTGTATACCAATTTTTGAATTTGTTTTGGCTTTTCAAATTAAATTTATAGAAATGAATGATTTATATAGAGTGACACTTCTGAAAGTGTCTTATAAATATAATATTATGTACATAATAATGAATATAATATAATACTTTTTGATTCATATTGTATTTATTTTAAATAGAAATAAGATATAATAAAATTAATGGGAAAAAAATTGATATGAAAATAGCAACATATCTATTACGAAGTATAAAGAAAGTACAGAGAAAGAAGAAAGAGGATGTCAATCAAATATAAATAAAATATAATTGATTGAGTATTGAATTTTCAGTAATATCAACATATCGAGAACCAGTACAAGGATGGATTGATAATCTATACGGACCAACGGGTGTTGCAGCTGGAGCTGGTACCGGAATTTTACGATCGATTCATTGCGATGGATCTATACAGGCCAACGTCGTTCCTGGAGATTTAGCAGTAAATGCTTTAATAGTTTCCGCTTGGGATGTAGCGGATCGTCGAAAGTGAGATGCGAAATTTAAATTTTTTTATCAAATATTTAATTTCAATCTTCATAATATTTTTTTCTTATTTTTTCTCATGCGTGATTTATTTATTTAAATCTTTATTTACATTTTTCAGATCTACAATTAGTAAAAAAGAAAAAAACGATATACCGGTTTACAATTATGTTTCAAACGATAATCCTATAACATATGATGAATTGAAAATTTTATCTGAAAAATATGGACTTGAATTTCCCACCAGTAGAGCTATGTGGTATTATAGCTTTCGAAATAACAAATATAAGATTATTCATTTGATCTATGTCTATTTATTACATTTATTGCCAGCACTTTTAGTCGACACAGTCATGATTTGTTTAGGAAAACAACCTAGGTAATAAATTTTTATTTTTTTCTTTATTTCATCTTTTTTTATTTTTTTATCCTCTTTTTTAATTTTATTTTTTGAAAGGATGTTAAAAGTTTATAAAAAGATACATAAATTTATGAGTGTAATCAATTATTTTACTGTCAAAGAATGGAAATTTGCAAATGATAATGTTAAAGTATTAATAAATAAACTGTCAGAGGAAGATCGCGAAAATTTTGCTTGTGATATTACTCAAGTTGATTGGGATCATTATTTTCGAACATATGTGCGAGGACTTCGTATTTATCTCATAAAAGATTCTTTAGACACTCTTCCACAAGCGCGTATTAAATGGCAAAGGTAAGTCTAATTAATTTTTAACCAGTTTAATTTTTTTTTTAATTCTGATAATTAATAATTCATAATAGTCCATGTTGAATATTTGCTTTACAGATTATACTGGAGTCATCAAGTGTTAAAATTAATTCTTGCATATGGCTTGTTGCGAATATGTTGGTTAATTATATCTTTTTTCTTTTGAAGTGATATATGTTAATTTGCGTATTAAATGTGTTTTATACATATATAATGAGTGCACTCAATTACGTACATGGTAATATATTTGTACATTCGTGCATATATATTATTACATCAGTTATAATACCTATGCTTTTTTCATTCATCAAGTATAAATTAAAATTAAGTTTGTTTGAACTCACATTTATAAACGAAAGTAAGGCTATCTTTTTGGATAATTTTAATAACTTAAGTAATTTCGAAAAAATAAAAAATAAAGAAAGGAAGGAGAAAAAAATATAGAAAAAAATAATCAATTTCAATATTAATTTGTTATTTAAACAATTTTATTATTTTATTTGCATTTTTTGTATTTTTTATTTAATTTTTAAGAATACTAATCAGTTTAAGATTTTAAAATAAGTAATAATTTTTTTATTAATTTAAAATCTTCGATCTAAAAAAATGTATGAGCATTAGAAAAATTTATATAAAGACAACTAAATAAATATATTTTGCTTCCTTTCATTTTTTCTTTTTTTTTCTTTTATGAATATTTTTATAGGATAATTTTTTATTTGATCAAAAAATAATTTCATTCATATTTTATAAATATTCAAAACTTATATTTTTATACATTCATTTTTAATAAAAAATATATAATTTCTTTTTTTTAGAAATCAAATTAATTCAATTTATTTTTTCATTGTTATTCATTAAACACAATTAACAATTCTTGCATTCAATTTTTGAAATTTATATTTATAGATAAGACATATAGATAAAGTGTTAATATATTCACGGAAGTATATCTTTGAAAAATTGATAGCAAACATAAAAGTTGGTACATAAATATATTAATTAAACTTATTTATTTTAAATTATAAGTATTTATAATTCAATTTCAATTTTTTTGTAACATTTTATTAACAAATTTTATTTATTCATTCTATAACCATTTAAATATTAAATATAGCAATAATGAAAATTTTTGTAAAAAAAAATATTGCACAAAAATTATCTCGGGAATTTTCACTTTACGGATATTTCAATATTTTTGAAATTCTATATCAATTTCGGTTTTTTTTTTTGTATCATTACTTTATTTATTTTTCTATTATTTTATTCCTTCTGCAATCTCTTAAATATATTAATAATATAATAAAATTAAAATATTAATTATGATATTATATATGTTTTGAATAGAATATATGTATTGAATAGAATCATACCACTCAAAAGAAATATACTTCTATATCTATATATCTATATATAATCACATATAAACATAAAGCTTCAATTTGCTCTTCTCTAAACTTATGAAAATATAACATTTATTATTTAATTATATTGATTATGAAATCAATTTAAATTTGCATATTAAATAAAGCAAAACAACATGATGAATATAAAGTTGTCTCTCCTTACTTCTTACAAACTTTAATTGCTTATACTTAATATATATATATATTTATAATAATATTATATATATATAAATAATAATAAGTTTCAACGATATTTTTATATAATTTTTGTATTTGTTTTGTTATTATGTCTTTATAATTGATTTTCCAAAGATTTTCTGTATTTTCTATGAATATATTAGATGTAAAATTTATTAAAATCATTTGCTTTTTTTTTTAAGTTTAAATATTTTTTAAGCTTCAAAATAAATTCTCTATGTATAATAATTATAATTAAAAACCAAAATTAATATTAAAATTTATTATTTATTACGTTTTTCATTTTTTTATTGAAAAGAGATAATTATAACAAGAATTAAATATAATAAAAACGTCTTAATAACAAGAATTTCAAAATTTCGGATTCTTATTATTAATCTTATTAATATAAATTTCGCATCATATAAATATTGTAAATTTTTGTGAATTTCTATACTTAAAAATTCATTATTCATTATAATTTTAAACGGAATCTTAAGATAAATGGACGGAAAAATGTACTTATTTAAAATATTAATATATTCGCGAAATATTTCTGGAAATCAAATAAAAAAAAGTTAATCAAATAAATTAAGTAAATAAAACAAAAATAAACAAAAATGTTTATTGAGAGTTATTTAATAAGTTATAAATTATTGTATAAAAGCGAAGAACAAGATTGTAATATCACGAGACAAAGGAGAAAACAAAATTATTTATTTTTCATATATTTTATATATTATATTTGTACATTTTTTTATTTTAATTTTTTAAAATATTTATATAATAATATTTATATAATAATTATATAAATTAATAAGTTAATAAATTAGCATCGATTGGCATTTATATATATATTTGCAACTTTTATATTTTTTTCGATTTCTAGAATCAATTTTTCAAAAGTGTTTCACGAATATATTAATATTTTATATGTATATACACTATTACAAAAGTATATAATCTTTATACATGATATATATCAATTTTTCTTATCTTATGGCCATCTCATCTGCTATTCAGTATATTTATATATATATATATAAAATATATTAATATTCAATTAATTTTTTTCTATTTATATTAATAACATGATAAGTTTGAAAAGAATGAGAATGAAAACGACAAACAACAGAAATGATAATGAAATTTGATAAAATTTAAAGATTATTTAATTGTTTTTGTTAATTTGCAGGCAGTATCGATACTGCACTATGTGGTGTTGTTGGACGAGAACCTGCGATAGAATGTGTAGTAGATGCATTTAATGATTGCATAGTACCGATCTAAAATAAAAATTGTCAATTATACACAATAAAAAATAAAAAATAAAGATAATTTTACATATCAAAGGAAGAAAATAAAAAGATAAAATCTAAATAAAAAAATTTCAACATTAAATAAAAAAAAACTTACTCTCAAATGAGCCAAATCTTCTAATCTTGTGAGATCACATAATTCCACATATAAAGAATAAACAATTAACCATCCGTAAATAGAAAAGCAAATGAATATTATCCATAAAATACACATTGTAATATTATAAGCAAATATCATATCATTTACTACACTATAAAATATAAAAGCAAACAATCTAAAAACAGTAAAAGCTGCAAAACTATAAAGCCATGGTACCATTTTTCTTTCATATTCTTTTCGTAAAGCAGCTATTAACATTAAGGATGTTGCAAGTACTGCAATTCCGCTAAGTGTAGAGAACAAAGCAAATACAACTAGAGTATTACGTACTGTAACAAAACATTAAATTAAAATATTATAAATAGTAATTCATTATTTATTATAGTAATAAATAAAAATATTTGCATATTTTTTAAAATGGAATTTTAAAAATTGAATTAAATGATTTAAATTTTTTGAAATATTAGAAGAATTAGTTAAGAATGTATTGTAAATAATAATGTATTGTAATGTATATGTAAAAGAATTAGATAATATATAAAAAATTTTTTTTAAAAATTACTATTAATTGAAATTGTGAAGAAAAAAAATCACAATTTTTTTTATCTGAATCTATATCTATTATATATTATTTATATAATGAAAATTTAAAATATGCCTTTTATAGTCATAATATATAAATATTCATAGTCAGCATATTTTAAAAGCATAAATATTCGTAGTCTATATGTAAGGTACTTAGATAAACTACAAATATTTATGTTTTAAAATATACTGAAATAATAATAACTTTATTTCTAAATATGATTATATAATTATATATATTATATATTATGATTATAATTTATATTACAATAATATAAATTACAAGCATTTTTTTCACATTAATTGCAAATAATTGTTAACATTTATTACTTAAAATTAATTTGCAGAAAATGATCACTCAATATCATACAATGTAATTGGAGTATATTTTAAATTTATTTCAATAGCAATCTTCAATTTCTATTGGATTCTCAACAATTCTTTTTCACATTCATACATATCTTTTTCACATTTATGCAGATTTTTTATCATTTATACATACAAAATTATTATTTTCTATTCCATTTAATATAATCTTGAATTAATGTTAATTGATTTTTTTTTATTTTAGACATCTTTCATTAATTTAAAGCATTACTTAATTAATGTGTATTATTGATTTATTGATATATATTGATTTGCTATTTCAAATTGTACTTAATCTATGATATCTGTGATATATCTATGATATGATAAAATTATAATTGTATAGATTTAAGAGCAATATTTGTCATTTCTTGGATAATTATTTGATATTTTATATTATTGTGTAAGTTGTATATATTATAAAATGATATCAATGTATGCATTTAGAAAAATAACAAAATAAATTTTTTAAATCTCATTTCTGTAACTTCTATAAAAATATAATTATATAAAGTATCCCAAAAATATAATAATATTTGTTGAAATTGAAGATTTTTGATAATTTCAAACATTTTCCTTTGTAAAAATTTTTATTACAAATTAAGAAAAAAATCACAGTGAGCATAGTCTAATCAAACTGCGACGATAACGTTATTTATATGCTGCCGACTGAGCATAAATAAGTCCAAGCAATATATGTAGAAGAAATTTTCTTATTGAATATAATAAATTTTTTTTTATCAATAAAAAGTTAAATGGAATTATTTCATGAATAATGAATAAATAATATTTTTTTACATTACAATTATAGATCAAAAGTCATAAAAAATTGTAATTTTCAATTTTAATTATAATAGCTCATAGCAATATTAGTCAATTTGATGAAATTTAGTATATATATACTATATACTAAATTTAGTATATATATAGTTATATATACATTCTATATATTCTAAATTTCTATATATTATCTATATATTATATTCTATATATTATAGATTTAGATAAAAAAAATTAAAAATCATGACATTTACTTTTTTTACATTTTGTCTAATAATCCTCTAAACATCTAAAAAAAAATTGTTTTTTTTTTAAATTTTTTTTTAACTCAATTTTGAAGAAATTATTTCGTGCAAGTATTTTTATTTATTATTGTATTAATTTTATTAAATTTGAAAACATATTTTTTTACCATGTCGATTACCCACGTAAACAAATTCATAGGATATTATATAATAACCATAATGTGTTGAACCTGGTGTAGCTTGAGAGAGACAATAAAGATCAAATATTGATGTACAAATAGTAAAGATAGCTAATGACTGAAATAAAATAAAATATCAAATATGTAGAATATGGATATCATTTTTAAATTGCATACTTACCAATGAAAATAATGCTGTAAGCATAGCACCTCTTTGAATATCTAGTAAATAAGCATTTGTTAAAATTGGCTTTTGATACCAACATGTTTTAACACTTCGCATTGATCGCGAAGATTTTAAATTTGCGCTGCTACGTGTAGTAACATGGGAGTATAAGGATGGCGTACCCATGCTAGGAGATTTCTTTCCGTAATTCATTTGAAAATTAATACGTTTTCTTTATCTATAATTTTATATAATTTTTTTTCTAATTTTTCTTCATATATTTTGTTTCTTTTATTGAGATCTATTTGTTCAGAATAAAATTTTGAAAGTATTCCGTATTACACTGTAATAGAAAAAGGTTAACACTTTGAGAATAATATATCATATTATTTCCATGTTACGATGATATAAAAAAAGATATTCTAATGATAGTTTATAATCATAATAAAAATTCAAATTAATTAATTCACAAATATGTACAAATATATAAAATCACTGTTTTACTTACTGTTTTAATAATAATCATTTATTATAATTATCAGCCGACGCCCCATGTTTTAAATCTATTTAACGAAATATGTCGATAAAAGTCGAAGACATCCGAACTAAATCATATTTAATTGGAAGAAAATCATTTAGAAAAAAATGAGAATTTTTATCTACTAACATATCCAAATCTATTCAAAAAATTAGTACATATTGGCCAAAAGTATCATATTACATTAACATTATATAACAATATATATAAATAAATATATATATATATATATATATATATAATAGCATACATAGTAGTATGCTAGAAAGAAGAAAAAATGGAAATATTATTTCATTTCTGTAATTTTTTATAGGCACAAAATAAAAACATACTGATTTTAAATTATATATATTTATAGATACGATTTTAATTGTCTTGAAATAAAAAATAAAAAGATAAAAATAATTTACGAATTATAATTTATAAATATTTATACATATTATTAATTGTAATAATTAATTGCAATTTAATTATTGTTAAATCTATAAATACATATTTTATTATATTCTATTATATATTAATTTTTATAATTTTAAATAATCTTCATTACAATATTATATTTTGGAAAAAATAATTTAAAAAAAATTAATTTTTAATTGAAATTAATAATATTCTCTGTATATATAATGATAATATCTGTAATTGTTTTGTTATAATTTATTTAAAAAAATAGTAAGAACAATATTTAAAGAAAAATTATTTATTCATAATTATTGATTATAAAATGAAATAATTTTTGTCATGCAAGAAATAAATATAAATAAATTAAGAATATTATGAAATATTATAAATATTTCTAACATAATTACACTCTTGATAAATAAAACTTTACATTTTTTTCAATTCGATAAGACTAATTTTGGATTTAAATTGCATTAAATATCTCACTTATACATAGACATTTGTAGCACATATCTGATGCAGTATAAAATCATTTTGAATTATTTTTTATTCATAATATAAATAATATTTCTTCATTATATATGTCTTTGACGTGGACTATGTTTATGATTTAAAAATTAGATATACATATATAATGCAGTAATAATAATACTTACATTTGTACATATATATATATGTTAATAATATATATATTGCATAACTAAATGAACAATATTAAATAAATATAAAAATTACATTGAATAAATACATAGTTATTAGTAGTTATTAAATAGAATTAAATAAAAAATTAAAATATAAAATAAATATTTAGATTGATTTGTATGAAACAAAAATAATTTTATTTTTAGAAACTAAATCTTTTTTTTCATTTCAACATGTATATACTACATAATATAATCATATAAAAAAGTAATGGAATATATAATAAGAAATATATAAGAAGAAATATTCAGATTATTTATTTAAAAGAATTCATTTAAATATAAAATTAAACTGATAATGCACATCTAAAACCAAGATTTCCAGCTGTTGTATCAGGAGTATTTTGGCTCCGTGCAGCACATCTATATCGAAAACAATAACTTTTGTGACAAAGATAGGAACCACCCTTTTTCACTTTGTTTATACCTTGACTTGGTCCAGTCTGAAAATATGTTTCATATAATACAGAATGTTGTCAACTTTATAAGGAAAAAGAAAAAAAAAGGAAAAAAAATAAAAAAAAAGAAAAAAAGAAAATACAAATAATTCTTATATTATTACAGGATTAATAGATCCGCCTCGTGTTGTGATTTCAATCGTCCACCAATCAAATGTCCATTCCCAAACATTTCCTATCATATTATATAATCCATATTTATTCGGTGGGAATTCTCTAACGGGTGATGTTCCTTCATATCCATCTTCTTTGGTATTATTATTTGGAAAATCACCTTGCCATGTATTTGCTCTAGAAATTATTTTTATCTATTATATTTTGACTTTAAATTATTAAATTTTGATATATATTCGGATTTTTATTTACCTATATTGACCATTTGGAATTAATTTATTTCCCCATGGATATAATCTATCCGATAATCCTCCTCGACATGCAACTTCCCATTCTGCTTCAGTAGGTAATCGTTTTCCTAACCAATTGCAATAGGCAATAGCATCGTTCCATGATACATGAACAACAGGATGATCCATTCTATCTGGATTATTCAATTTTAATTGTTGCTATTTCCAATTAGGTAATATGCAATCAAAAAGATGAATCATACTCTTAACATCTGATTCAGGACCCTCTGGATGTAGCCAATTTGCATTTTTTACTTGTAACCACCAAGGAGCTTGAGCAACAACAAGCGTTACATTCTCTTGATCTTTTTGTCTTAACAGACCTCCAAATACAAATGAATCTCCGAATCTTTCTGCTTCTGTTTTATAATTAGTGGCATCAACGAATTTTGCAAAATCGCGATTACTCACTTCCGTCTTATCTATGTAAAAACTATTTAAATATATTTGCTGTTTTGGTCCTTCGCCATCAGCAATAAAAATTGGATCGTTTGTACCAATTGTGAAAATACCCGTCTTTATCTTAATCATGTTTTTTAAATGATTTATAGAATTCACAGTCTTTTCATAAACATGAAGAATATCATTCGCCAAACAAGAATTTTGTATTTCTTTCTTATAATAATTCTTTACATTTGTTTGTCTGTCAAAAGTGCGACTATTACAATGACAAGATTCTTCATTTGAATCATCTGTTTCGGAACTTTCAACTACAGAACATGATATTATTATATTTGTGAATATGAGCAATACAATTAATTTTTTTTTTATAATTCTTATTGAATTTTTCATTTTAAAAATAGAAAATTATTAAATAAGTAAATTTAATATAATAATAATTATTTAATAAATTTATTAAATCGATTTAAATTAATCGATTAAAATATTGGTTAAGTGATTATAAAATTATAAATATATTTTAAATTATAAATATTTAAAATTAAACGTTTAATTAATTGTAAAATTCATCATATGCCGAAAGATTTAAGTAATTGTAAATATATACACAAACACATATATGATGAAAAAATTAAAATAGAATTACTAAAATTTTTATATTATAGAGAAAAGAATGTCACAGAATGTCGTAAAACTATATACATTAATGAGCATACCATGCAAAAATGAATAGATAATATAAATATAAAAATAATAGATAATATAAAATATCTTAATATCTTAATAATTTATAAAATAATTTAATATCTTC
>NW_006263900.1:47926-48801 GCF_000469605.1 Apis dorsata | reverse complement strand
TATATATACATATATGTATAATATATATATATATATATATTAATACGAAAATATTTCGTTGTGACATTAATTTTGAAATTCTTAGCAAATTCTTATCTAAAATCTTTTTTAATTGAAAAACTTAGAGATTATGATTTTGAACTCATTCTTTTTAATTTTTAATTTAATTATAATTAATTTATAATTATTTTAATTAAACATTAATTTATGAACAAAATTTATTCAATAAATTTTTTTTTAATACAAAAAGTAATTTTTTACATATGTACATATGTTTATAGTTCGGTAATAATCTATTAGGAATAACTATATTCTCAATAATTGAGAAACATTTTTCAGAGCTAATATTAATTAAAATTTGGGAAAACATAAATTTAATCTAAATTAATATCAATATTTTAAAAATTATATGAATTAAAGAAGAACAATATGTATCTAAATATACGTAATTTCTGGTATATCTAATAGCAAAATTATCAAATGCGGAATCTTTGCAGCATCTGTACATTCTGATTGGATTATTTAAAGAAAACTAATTGGAAAAGGACCAATAGAATGTGATTATTATATATATATAATATGATTATCTGTACATATATTAAGGTGCGTTTTCATGCGAAATTAAGTATTATAATTTTTATTATCATAATTTTTATGTGATATCGAAATGTTATGATAATGCGACAAAATCATGATATTTAGTGTTGTAATCGTAAAAATCATAATTTGTCATATGAACGTGATATTATAACATATTTTACATGCATCTCTGTAAATGATATAATAATTATTTCCGTTCAGTCTTTCTTCAGTTTTTTCCTTTTTATTTTATTTCTAATTAAAATGTGATCAAATTTTGCAAATTTAAAATTCGC
>NW_006263900.1:46099-47897 GCF_000469605.1 Apis dorsata | reverse complement strand
AATAATAATAATAATAATAATAATAATAATAATAATAATAATAATAATAATAATAATAGTAATTAATAATCTAATAATAATAATAATTTCAAAGAATTGATAACTAAATATGGAAAAGGAAAATTAAATTTCAACTATATTTTAATTATATGTCGTATTTAGCGGTCAAGAAAATAACTGTTCGATATATATTGTCTATTGATGTAGTGGTTATGGTTATACTCGCAAAAGCAAAAATTAATAATAATTTTTGATCATAAGATTTTTTATTGTAGATGTTGTTTGTGAAATGTAGTCAAAATACAAAAATATTCTATAAAAATTTTTTTTTTCTTAAAATCTCTGTTTCAGAATTTTTTGATGTTCACGATCCATTTTTCATTTCTGTGTATATAGATATGAAACATTATTAGTTTGACTGTTGCGCGTTTTATAAAATATAAAAATGTACAAGAAAAAATACACGAAAGAAATTTAAGTTGAAAAAGTCAGAAAACATTATGAATATAATGCTTTAAAGGCATTTACTGAATTTTTAATTTATTATACAACAATAATAATACAATTACAATAACAATTACAATAATAATTTAATTCGGGATTTTCAATAAGGAATTTCCTGTCTATTGAATTTTAATTTTCTTTTTATAAGTATCACTCTCATGGATTAATGTATTTATATGTATTATATATATTTATTATTATATATATTATATATATTTATTATATATATTGTTATTATCATGTATTTAGTATATAGTTATGTATATAGTTTGAATTTCGTTCTGAATTTGCATGTTAATTTGAAATCAAGTTCATATGAAAGCAATCAATTTGAATCTAATGTGTCATATTGTTAGATTCAGTTATTAGTGTTAAGATTTAAAAAAATACTTTAAATGTAAGTCTAGATTATAATATTTTTTTAAAATTTTATATTTTCAGAATTTTGTAAATATAATTTTCTTCTTTTATATATACAAACTGTATAATACTTACAATGCNTATATATATATATATGTATATATATATGTAAGTATTTCTAATTATTTTCATCAAGAAGTCGATATCGATTTCTTAATACTCGATACATCTACATACACATATATATATATATAATTTAAGTACAATTTAAAACATAACCTATAGTTAAATGCCACGTATTATTCATTTGCAATCTATGTATGTAGAATGTCTCGAACACTTTTCTCTTCATCGTGACATTGGTTCATGATCAAAATAATAAATATCATAGAATTTATGATCATTCTAATATATTGATGCATATATAAATACAATGACTTCTACGAAACAGTTCAAACTCCTGTTTTGTGCTCTCGGCATTTTTGTATGTTATTTTCATTTTGGTATGTTACAAGAAAAGATCACACGGGGACAATATGGAGATGAAAAAAATAGTGAAAAATTTACGTATATGTTTTCTTTAGTTTTCTTCCAATGTTTAATTAATTATTTATTTGCCAAGACAAGTTTATTAACAATCATGAAACAGGATGAAGATACTACTCCGAAAACTTATTATGCGCTTTCTGCCTTAACTTATTTGCTTGCTATGGTATGTAGTAATATGGCATTGCAATTTGTTAGTTATCCAACACAAGTTATTGGAAAAGCTGGCAAACCGATTCCTGTAATGATACTTGGTGTATTATTGGGAAATAAGGTATTTTTCCTTTATTATATATTATATATTATATATAATAAATTATATAAAAATATTATATATTCATTGCAATCTTTTTCAAGTTTCTTTTGATTTTATTTTAATATATTATTT
>NW_006263900.1:41711-45629 GCF_000469605.1 Apis dorsata | reverse complement strand
ATACATAAAAAAAAGATTTTTAGAATTTGTACATACATAATTTTTAATTATTATTATTATATATTAAATATTAATTTTTAATTATTTTTCTATTTTAGTATCTATTGTTTTTTTTAATATTTAAAATTTATTTACATTTATGTAATAATGTATGTATAAATAAAAATATTATTTATATATATATATCATTATATTATGTATATATTATAAATTTTATTTGCCATAAGTTGAATATTTTATATTTCATAAAAATTTATTATGTTATTTTACAGGTTTATCCAGTGAGAAAATATTTATTTGTCTTCTTAGTAGTCATTGGAGTAGCTTTATTTATGTATAAAGATGTCAATCCATTAAAAAAGCATTCAGAAGGACAAACAATCATTGGAGAATTATTGTTATTACTTTCATTAACAATGGATGGTTTAACTAGTGCTGTACAAGAAAGAATGAAATCTGAACATAATTCTAAATCTGGTCATATGATGTTGAATATGAATGGATGGTCTGTGATCTTTAGTGGCATTGTTATTATAGCTTCAGGAGAACTTTTGGAATTTATTCAATTCTTACATAAATATCCTTCTACTATATGGCATATAGCTACTTTTTCTATAGCAGGAGCATTTGGACAATATTTTATATTTCTTACTGTTGCAGAATTTGGTCCATTACCATGTTCCATTATAACTACAACTAGAAAATTCTTTACAGTTTTAGGCTCAATACTTATTTTTGGTAATAGCTTGACTTCTAAACAGTGGATGGGTACATTAATAGTATTTTCAGGATTATTCTTAGATTCTATGTATGGTAAAGATAAATCTCCTAGAAAAGATACAACAAAGTAGCAAATGAATGCAAGCATATTAATCAAACTATTCTAATTTATCAATTGATATGATCTTATATCATAATGTTTGTATATATATTGTATGTTGCATTATGTTGAATTATATTTTACGAATATTATAAAAATACTTTAACTTTATTTCGTTTGATATCAGTGTACGATTAAACATACGTATTTAAGAACAAAGAAAAAGTGATAGATTATATATTTACAAAACATATTTTGTATGCTATACATAATACATATAAACATATGCTTGCATATATTAGGAAATATATATATGTATGTATTTTATTCATTTAGATAATTTTACATACATATTATATCTACATAACATTTGAGATATAACTGATGAAGAAATAACAAGATTGCAATATAATAAATATTGATTAATATTACTTCTTTATCTTCTCTAAAATTTTGTTAATTTTTTATTTTATAAATCAAAAAATGTATAGTTTTGTGCTTGAATAAATTTTTTATCTTGCTATTTTATCATTATAAGATTTATCATATATAAGATTATATATGCGTTTCTTTGACTATCATATTAATTTTATTAAATAAATAGTTTTTTAATTTTTTTTATAATATATAAGTGATATTTATAATAAAAAATAAATAGTATCATAATTGTTAGTATCACAATTTATGAAATAAAAAAGGAATATAATCATTCGATTTTCGAAATTTATTTTATTTTATTTATTTATATAATTTATATAATTAAATATTTTTCTGTATCATTATTATTATATAGAATGTATAAAATTAGAGCATATAAAAATGTATAAAATCAATGTGATTTATATTGAAATATATAAATTGAAAAAGAAATACGAAGTATGGTAAAATTCTGATAATAGGAATTTCAACAATTTGAGATTATTAAATGTGCAGGATTATTATATTTCTCATATAATAAAATAAGATAAATAATATGAAAAAAAAACAATTTTGGTTAATGTAATGCATTTTGTAAACAAAAATAAAAAAACAGTATAAATAACAAAAATATAAAAATGATATTTATAAGATATGATTATGATTGATGTATCAAATTATTGGAATTATTGTTAGTATTAATTGAGAGATTGTTTTCTTTTAGTAAAGAAATCTAATTTGTCACGCAATTACTTGTAAAAAGATTTTAAAATCGGATTTCGTTATTGTTATCGACTAATGACAATATGTTGACGATGATTAAAGAGATAATAACAGTGTCTAGATGGCCGTTAGGAAGGGAGTAATCAGTTGAACGTAATGTAACATAAATGCGAAGACCATTTCTTAAAATGTAGTTTAACGTATTTTAGCAAACAATTCACATTGAAAAACAATATTTCATAGATAACATCCGAAAGGTACATGCGAAATGATTATACAATCCTTGAAAAGTTACACGTGTATCATTGTGCTCTCGATATCTGTTTCGATAACTTATGCAATTCTTGAAAATGGTAAGATTCAATTAATTTAATACATAATTTTTTAATTTCAAATACATAAATATATACATATCGCAGTAAAAAATATGAAAAAAAATTAAATGATTTCAAAAGATATGTATTCTGATATATATATTCTAGCATTTTTTTTTATGTAGATGCATCAAGGATTTATGAAGATCAATTTTGCTTTTTAAAAGAAATCTTATATTTTTTAATATGCAATTTTTTTTCGATGCAATTTAACATTTTTTATAAAAAAATATTAAATACCATGTAAAAAAAATAAAAATTTAGATGATATTAATTTAAATTTATTACATGAAAGATAAAAAAAAACATGACAAGCAAATATGACCACATGTTTTTTATCTTTCATACAATAAGACTTTACAAAATTCAAATTGAAATATATTCTAATCATTTCTTAGCAATAATTTTATAAAATATGTTAAGCTATATCAACACAAAGTTGATTTTCATAAATCTTCGATCATACATCCATAAAAACATAAAAAATATTAGAATACATTCTTTGAAGTCATTTAACTTTCAAATTTATAAATAATAATAATAATAAAAATTATTAAGATGATAATTTTAAATAAAATTAGCGCGCCACACACACACACACACACATAGAGTATCGTAATATATTCGTGTAATATCTTTGATCGATCCTAAACATTAAATTAAATATAAAAGTTAATATATTAAATATATTATTAAGTTACAAACAAAGTTATTTATGAAGTTATAAACAAATTAAATTTGCATTAAATAACAGTAATAAATAGAGACAGATCAAATGGTATCATTTTATTTTTAACAAAAACTTCAATTTCTTAAAATTGAATAAATAAATTTTAACCAATATTTTTATATAGCAGTTTGCTCATTTGTTCTAAAGGAATATATCTTATGTAATCCTAATATATGTCAAGATTTTTCTGGCAAAGATTTGTGCTTGTATATATTTATATTATATATGCCAGTTACGTGGCATATATAATATACGTATATGCCAGTATGTATAAATGCATATAAATAATAATAAAATTTAAAATTAAGAATAAATAAGATAAAAATATATTGATTGAAGCTTAATTAAAAGATAATAAAAAAAAAATGAGAAATAGAAATATATAATATAAAAGAATAAAAGAAATATTTATTCTGAATAATATATATATTGATCTTAAAATTATGCATTTTTATTTAATTAGAATATTTTGAATGAATATAAAAAAATTAAGTGAAAAAGTGTAAATAAAAAAAGATTACATAATATAAAACGATAAGAATGATTGATTGAAGTATTAAAAATGTATTAAAGTAAAGTATGTAAAGTATTAAAATAATTAAAATTGCAAAAAAATAAAATGCAAAATAATAATTTTTCTGTATCATTTTTATATCTATTAACAGATATTGTAAAAAATTTTTGAATGAAATTGTGAAATATTATAATTTAATGAAGATTACATTAATTAATATATCATAAATATTTATATCATAAAACAATAAAAATATGATTTTGTTTTATATAATATTTATATATAATATTATATATATAATAATATTATATATAATACATTATATTATATATAATAATAT
>NW_006263900.1:33742-41358 GCF_000469605.1 Apis dorsata | reverse complement strand
TATTATATATAATAAATTTATATATAATATAACAACGCAAATATATTATCGTTTTTTTATTTATATTATTTATTTATATTTCTTTCATATTTTTTTACAATTTTTTAATAAAATATTTTATCTTTTATTTATTCATTATTATATAATAAAAATCCTTTTTTTTATAAAATATTGCAATATTTTATAAAATATTCTCTATATGATGAGACTTGTTTCACAACTAATATAAAATTACAATGAAACCAATATTTTAACAAATTTGTTAAAACAATCAACAAATTAATGATATGTACTACATGTTTTATTATTCGTAAAATGTTTTATAAGTTTATTCTATAATATATTTTGAATTTATTCGTCAGAAAACGCGTTCATTATAATTTGGTGTATGGTTTAATAGTGTCAAATACTATAATAATGAGGATTATATAAAGTAAGTATTTATTTCTTTATTTCTATACGATGAGACTTTGATTTGGTTCTATCACATATTTCAAGGGAAGTCTCACTGTATAGAGAACATTTAATTTATTAATTTTATAAATTCTTTGTATTCAAATAATTATCCAAATCAAAAATTATGTTTTGTTTTTATAAAAATTATGTTTTTATAAAAATATCGATTGATGTGTTAAATTAGTTGAATAAATTTGCAGTTGTAACTATAAATTAAAATTTTTATATATTCACTTGTTTTTTACTATTTAATATTTTTTATAGCTTTGAGAAAGAGAAAGAAATGTTTCACTTATAGAATCGTTCCCGATTTCGACCAATATTATTCGAGCACGTGAAGTAAATGAATCATTAGAAAATGAAATGATAAAACAAGTGGTGAAAGATAATGGAAAACAGAAGTACTTTATAATTGAACAGAAAAAAGAAGACAAGAAGTGTATGGATCGTTCGATACATGATTTTCCTGAGGATTTGTTCACATATGAACAGCGACGTCATGGAGCAATAATATTACATGCTTTCCTTGGATTATATTGTTTTCTATTGACGGCATTCGTGTGTCATGATTATTTATTACCAGCCGTTGATTGTATATGCATTAATTTGAATATAAGCACCGATGTTGCTGGAGCGACATTTCTTGCAATGGCTAGTTCTTTTCCTGAACTGTTTGTGAATGTTATTGGAACGTTTTTAACCGAATCAGATCTTGGTGCCGGTACAGTTGTTGGTAGTGCTGTATTCGATACTTTTGCAACTCCAGCTTGTGGAGCGTTGATGACGTTTTATGTAAGTATATTATTTATTAAAATATATTGTATTTATATATTTGAAAATAACTGTTATGAAAATTATTATAAATTTATTATAAATTTAAAATTATGATCGAAAATGAAATGGTTTGTTATGTAAATGATATTAACATTTATCATATGATTAACGAATAATATTCTTCTTATTTACAATAATCAAATATATGCGTGCATGTACATATAATTAATTAAAAAATTTTCATACATTATATATAATGTTAAAATAATATGATATTAAATAAAAATTTAATTATTCAATTTTTAATGATATATATATATATATATATAATTTTGAGTATATAAAATAAGAATGAAATATATGTTAATATATTTATGGAATATTTTTGGAGGGTCAATTTTAGAGATCAAAACAAAAGTTGACATAAAAATGTCGGTTAAAGTTTATTTATAAATTATAAGCAATTTAAGTTCAGAGTTAAAAACGAACTGAGACAAGAATAAAAAATGATATAACGAAGAATATTTTTATTTTATTTTTATTGTTTTGCTATTGTTATCTAACACAAATTACAATTGTTAAATAAGTTTTAATTAATATTTTTGTATAATAAATTTGTATAATAAATTTTGTATAATAAATTTTGTATGATAAATTTGTATAATAAGTTTTATTTGGATTTTTAAAATTGATCCTTTAGAAGTGTTCTTTGAATATATTAATATCTTGCAATTTTTTTTCTAAAATATTACTGTTAGATGAAATCATTTTTTTGGTTTTTTAAAATATAATTTTTAATATACTAATAGTGAATTTTTTATTGATGAAATAAATTAATATAAATTAAAATCTTAAATTATAAAATGTTAGAATTTATCATACTAATGGAAAAAATACTCGAAATACTTGTATTTAAAATAATATAAGAAGTACTAAAATTTTTCATTTCTTTAAAGAAACTTTCCACCAAAAAAAAAATTATTTTATATATAGTTTATTAAAAATAGAATTTTCAGATTATGAATTTTTTTGTAAGATAATATACGAAAACTTCTGTGACTGATTGTATATTCATGTAGATATATATCCATATGTACATGAAGCATTTTTTAGCAAATATTGATATGTAAATATATATATCAATATTTCATACAATCTTCTCGTCAAGATAAAGTTTTTTAAATAAATAAAGTTTTTTAAATAAAGGATAATAAACATCTTTTTTAAATGTATTTAAATCGATCATATCGAATATTTATTTTCTTTATTTATTGTTTACTAATCTTGTTAACGTTATATTATTTATTTGTCTCATTTCAAGTGTATCTTTATCTTGATAATGTTGTTTCTTAATTTCTAATAATTTTTAAATTTTAATAATTTTTTAAATTTCTAATTGATTTTTTATTCTTTTTGACAGGCAATACAATTAGAATGGCAATTATTGTCACGAGATTGTATAATGTATGTGATATCTGTTGGAACATTGGTAATAATAATGTGGGATGCAAAGATTCAATGGTATGAAGCAATGATCTTGTTAATATTATTTTGTTTTTATTTAATTTTGCTCTTTTGTGGTAAACTTATTAGATTGTATTGCGATAAAATTTCTTTTAATTCCAACTTTATGACAAAACGTAAGTGATATTAATATCTATATATATTTTTTAATCTTTTATCATTTAGTCGGTTATTCGTTGAAAAATTTTAGAAAATAACTGTATATCAAATAACAAAAAATATTTTTTATTATTGATCATAGTATTCACTATTGATGAAAATTTGAATGAGAATTTGCCTCCTAATTGTTCATATAAATTGCATCCTCAAAACAATGCAGTTGTGGACCATAGAAAGAATTTGAATATCCAGGAATTAGAAAGGCACAAACAAAACCGGATACATGATCCTGAAAATGTAGAGAATTTTGAGAAATCGATAAAGCGTTCAATTTTTGGTATACTGTAGTATATATACAATTTTATATAATATTATATTATTTACATGATATTGTTGATTTAAAGAGGATAAAAAATGTAAATATAAATATAAAAAATATAAAAAATGTTTTGCATTATATTATTATGTTCGCAGAATATTTATTCACTTGGCCAATAGAGCGAACTATTATTGAAAAATGTTGGTTCATGTTTGGTTGGCCATTGAAATTTTTATTATTTATAACGATACCAGATCCTAAGATTGAACGATTGAAACATTGGTATCCATTGACTTTTATCATGTGCATGATTTGGATTGCGATATCTTCGTATTTAGTTTCTTGGATGACAACGGTTATCGGTGATATCATAGGTATCCCCGATTCCATCATGGGTCTTACATTTTTAGCAGCTGGTGGAAATATGCCAGAAGTTGCGTCAATTGTAATTTTAGCAAGGCAAGGTAAATTCTCTATTTTTCTTTTTTTTTTTATTTTTTGTCTTTAAATATTTTTTATATTTTTATGAAACTAAAAAAAATAAATAAATGAATGTATATATAAAAGATTTTATATGTATATGTGTGAAAATATGTAGGCGACGGAAATATGGCAATGAGTAATACATTGGGAGCAAATATTCTTGACATCTTACTTTGTTTGGGTTTACCATGGATAATAAAATGTCTCATGGAAAAAAGATATGTGGAAATTGAATCAGGAGCTTTAAAGTATAGTGTATTTTCGACAGTTATTTGCGTAATTGTTCTTTATACAGTTATAGCATGTTTTAAATTTAAATTGAACAAGAAAGTAGGAATTATATGTTTATTTCTATATACGATATTTATAATATTTGCTATCCTTATAGAATTGAATGTTTTTTTCATTATAAATTTACCAATGTGTGATCAGTGAATTATTAATTTCTTTCATACATTTCATTCTCATACACAGTTTATGTTTACATTATGCATTTATAATTTGCTCATTCTTTATGCGATTTTTAGATTTCATTGTTGAAAAAATTTCATAATTTTTTTCATTTTCATAAATAAAATAAAATAATAAAATAAAATAAGGATTTTATTTAGAACAAAATAAACGAAAATGAATTTGTTTTTATTTTTCACCGATTTCAATCATTGATAACAATCATGGCTAAATTATATCGTTAATTAATGACATGTAGAATAGTGATCATATACTTTCATACACTTTGAATTTTATCTTCATTACATTAATAATTCATTGTATTAAATTTCTAATAAAATAAAAATGTAATAAAACAACAATGTTATTATGAAATAAAAACTTTATATGTTTTAATATATAATAGCAAAAAATAAATTATTTATTCTAAAAACTTAGAATTATATAAAAATGTTCTTTTATTATATAAACGATTTTATGCGGACATTATTTAAATAAACTTATTTTCTATTTTTATTTATTTTAAATAAATTTTTTAAATATATTTTTAATAATTTATATATAATTTTTTATTTTTTAACAGTGCAATAATTTCTTTGTTGTATTAATTTGAATTTGTTAAAAAATAAATAACTAAGTTTTTTTTATTTCGTTTTTCATATATTTTTTATTTTATATGTTTTTCTATTATTAATTTTATATTATATTTATTTATCTTGATTCAAAACATCTTTATTAAATTTAAATCACGAGTACGGATCTTCCATCATTTTTCATTACAGGTTTGACACATTATTTTTTAAATTTTTTGATAAAACGTAAAAACAACAAAATGTATAAAGAAATTGTATTGGCAAATAATTAAAATTTGATATATTTTTAATTAAAAATTAATATGTCAAATGATCTATACCTGTGAAGTGCAACAATAAATGGGATTAATAGATTTCGACTATGATACAATGATATATATACAATGATATAATAAATGTAAAGAACATTCTAATATTTTTTGCAACAAATTATATGAAGATTTCTATTGGATAAGCAATGATTCAAGGCATTTTGTCTATATTGTCAAACTAAATTAAAATATTAAATTTAATTTAAATTAAAAAATATATATATATATTAATTTTATGAAATGTCTTGTATAATTTCTGGATTTAAATATTTTTGGATAGAGATTTTTTGAATCGATATAGAAAAACATAAAATAGAAAAAAATAAAGAAGATTTATATGTAACAATGACATTTTATTTTTATAATATAATATAATATAAAATATATATAATATAAATATATTTATAATATAAAATAATACAAATTATATGAGTCACAATGAAGAAATATTGTGATATTAAAAAAATAAAGAATTGCATATAAATTATTAAAAATATTAAATATTAAATATTAAATATTATGAAAGTTTATTTAAAAAATAAATAAAAATTAAAAATAAACAAATTTAATAATTTGTATTTAATTATGTGTAAAATTGTCTATAATAAAGAACAAATTTTATTTTAAAAAACTTAAAATAAATAACTTATTTTTATTAATTATTTTCTATATTAGAAAAGCAATAACATTTGTAATAATATTGTTTTTATTTTATTACATTTTTGTTTTATTAGATGTTAATACAATAAACTATTGACATATAATAAAGACAAAATTCAGAGGCAATAACATTGTTTTTATTTTACTACATTTTCATTTTATTAGATCTTTAATATAATAATTTAATAATAATTTATAACAATAAACTATTGACATATAATAAAGACAAAATTCAGAGTGTTTGTAAATATATGGTTACTATAGATAAGTATTCATAATTATGAATGTTTTTTTAAAAGAATACTAAATGCTAACGATTAATGTCTTCTTATTCGTTAATTTCGTTAATTCTATTAGTTCAAAAAAAAAATTAATTCCTGAAGGTTTAAGTATTAATTCAATATATTACTTTATGGTATTTTTCTTACGTAGCAAATCTATCATCAACATTTGTGTACAATATCCTTAACATTGTATCCGTAATATTATACTCATGTTAATGATAGATTTGTTATTGAAATTTGAGTGTTAAATTAACAATTAAAGATGGATCAGTTAAAAATAAAAATAAAAAAGAAAATACAAATTAAAATATAAAAGATATAAAAGTGAAATGAAGAGAAAAGAAAAACGCTTAAAATAAAATATATATATTATAATATATGTTATAAATATATATATAATATATATATATATATTTATCATATTACATTAAGATTGCACGTCATTTAATAATACGTTACAATTTAAAAAATTCTATTGTATCATAACTAACTTCATATCAAAAAAAAAAGAATATAAGAAGACGTGGAAATAATAACGTATTCATGTCAGAAATAAACAAACAAAATAACGTTTTCCGTTTAAATAAATTTAGTAATATATTCAATCATTTCTTTGATGTTCATATTCATATCTTTATACAAAATTTCAATATGTATATTTATGATGAAACATTTACCCGATAATATTGATACATAATGATATAATATGCGTAAAAAAATAATAAAAAATATAGTATGTATAAAAAAAATAAATTAATATTTTAATAATTATGAATTATGTTAATATAAATAATAAATATATGTTTTCAATATAAAAAATAATTTATTTTTATTCAAAAAATGAATTGAAAAAATGTTCCGATATGGTAATTAATCAAAATGTATTATTAATGTACATGTAATTTGTTTTGATCAGAATTACAAATTGAAAAAAATAAGTTCTATTTTTCCATGTACACATATATGTATACATATATGTGAACTTATATATAACAAGATGATAATAATAAAGAAGGTGTAATAGAGTAATGCACAAAATAGCATATTTCTTTTATTTCAAAATAATTTCCTAAATACTTAATACATTGCTTAGAATGTATAAGTTTTCGAAAAATTTTGAAAATGTTTTGTTTTATGAAAATGTGTTTTACAATCATCTAATATTACCTTTATTTATTCAATGAATTATCCTGTTTATTTCGACTGTAATTTTAGAGAAAGAAAGAAGTCGGTAGGATAGAAAATATATTCAATAGATCACAAATAATTTGGATAATGATTAATAATCCCGTTTTTGGCGCTTAGGATTTTAAGGTTTTTCTCAGTATGACAATATAATTGTATTTTGAAAAAATAAAACATTTTACGAAATGTATAAAAGATATACATTTTGAAATTTTAAATAATATATTTGCATATATGATTGATAAAACTATATTTATGTTAGATATTTTTATTTGAATTAGATCTTATTATATCTTTTTTTTTATCATAATAATATATAAAAAATATAGATAGGTAGAAGACATGTTAATTTAAAAAAAAGTCACTATTCGATGAGCATTTATTTTCATTTTATGATAATTACTAAAAATATGCAATAAATAGATTTATATAATATATATATTAATATAATATATTAATAATATTATTATATGTCAAT